>NW_028318841.1:3004166-3304583 GCF_062004578.1 Staurois parvus
ATAAAATCCCAATAAAATACATTTGTTTTTGGTTGTAACATGACAAAATGTGGAAAATTTCAAGGGGTATGAATACTTTTTAAAGGCACTGTTAAGTCCCAGTGACCCCACTGTGTTTCCTAGATCATATCAGCTGTGTAGTATTGATAGCGCAGGGTGGATTGGGGACACGAGAGGTGGTTGTGATGGTACTGACCCCCCAGCATACCATCTGCATACAACCCCGTTTGCTTTATGCTGGATGCACGGCTACTGCTTAGGATAACACCCACAATCAACTACTATATTATGGACTGGTTCCGCTGTAATTCGGCACTTTGTCAGATAATGAAAAATGAAGGTTCATGCCTACAACATTTTCTTGCCATGTTTTGTAAAATTGTATCTTTTGGACAATTATTTACTGAAGTGATTTCGGCAGGCTCCTTGCCACAGTTTTGTGGGCCATGTTAAAGGAAAGAAAACAAGAAAAATTAGATAGCCATATGTTTATAGACGTGCGCAAGCATGTAGTAATGTTTAAATACACTCAGGGAAGACTTTAAAACAGACTGCAGGACCCCACTATCACTAGCTGGGAAATGTGGGCCTCATGAAATAAACAGCACCAGATGGAAATTTTGATCACTTTAAATTGTGCAACTACTGAGACAAACCGTACCATCTATTCTTGGAGATCACAACAAACCACCTATTGTGAGAAGATGGTTATCCTATGTAGTACTATATAAAAAGTAAATATCCTGCACCATTATGTACCTTGAGATAGGATCCATAGTACTTTGTCACGAAAGGGCTGTCGCACTGACTAAGAACGGTTATTTCTTGTTGTATATCTTCTATTTCATCCTCTGCTTCTTCCAGATCTATGATTTTTATAGCAACCACATGCTGAGTCCGGTTATCAATACCCTTAAAAACTTCTCCAAAAGACCCCTTTCCAATGCGTTCAAGTTTTGTGAACAACTCTTCTGGATCGGCCCGGTGGTTCTAGGTGAAAAAAAAAAAAAAAAAAAAATCAGAGTTCAAGTGTTAACATTTTTAATGGGCCCCCTGTATAATAATAATAATTACATCACTTTCTACACAAGCCTAAAGCAGAGCATTAGCTGCATCCTGGTTTGGAGGAAAATGCTGTTGTGCTGGTAATAGATTTTCATTTGCATATAAATCTGTCCCAAGGACAGAAGTATACTCTAGGCAGGCCCTGGGGAACCTTTCAGCAACACATATGAATGTGACCCGCTAAAACATTGACAAAAACTACACATAAGCCTTTGTAAGGATTAAGGACCTTCCTAAATTATGCAGCCAATCTGTACCCAACCAGGTACTTTGCATTACACAGCTGTTGACAGAACATTTTTTCCCTCAGAAAATTGGTGCAGAAACTGCATAACCCTTTGTCACTCTTGTTTCCGTCCCCTACCCACCTTCCAGCACTACACCCTTTAAAAAATAAGTCCTCCCACAGCAACCATATGGAATGAGGCAGTGTGGAATATGGAAAGTACAGCATAGCATACGAAAAGGGACGATGCAAAATAGGGAATTTACAGCACGGAACATAAGATGAGGCAGTGTAAAATAGGGGTATTACAACATGCATACAAAGCAGGGGGTGTATAATAGGGAATGTGAAGCAGGCATATGGAATTAGGCAGTGTAGAATAGGGAACAAACAGCATGGTATATGAAATGAGGCGGTGTGGAACACGAAACATATGGAATAAGTCAGTATGGAATAGGGAACAAACAGCATTTGAACATGGAATGTACTAACAAATATTTGTACCTTAAATTGTTACTAAACCCACAACAGTAAAATCAGTCTATATATGCAGTAAAGCATGCTTGTTATACTCACTGTGGAAGGGGTTAATCCTCCACATTATGTAAAAAAGCAGTTTGATCCTGTCTTCTCTGATCCTCCCCATCTTTTACTGTCCCCAATCAATCTACCATAGTACAGAGCAGCAATGGCAAGACTGCACATGCTCTGCTTGGTGTGTATTGATAGAGTTTTTAGGGGGTGGGTGCATGTGATAGGCACAGGGCCAAATCAGTGCTACCCAGAGGGTCAGGGGTCATGCAACCTCATAGGAAAGTCAGAAGGGAATGAAAATGCCCGCTACAAGATTAACCAGTCCTCAGCCAGCCACTAAAAGAAGTCACAAGACTACTATATACTGCTGATGAGAAAAGGTATTTAGCAGTTTATATTACTAAAATAATTGCAATTCCATGTTCTGTGGGAGACCAGATCAAATGTACGGTCACATGTTTAGTAACACTATTAGAATGATGCTAGGTCAAGTCAGACTTCCATCAGTGTGGGCCTGCCATTGATCGCAAAATTAGCTTAGCCTGCTGACCTCAAAAACACACCCTGCTCTTGTCTTCTCTTCCAGGAGCGCAAGAGCAGAGTGGAGAATTATTCCTCCCCTTTAGTTAAGCTGTGTACCATTCAAACCTGGAGTTATCGCATTGACAGAACGCTCAAGTCAATACTGCTGTCAAATGTAAACAAGCAGCCAGCTGTTAAAAAAAAAAAAAAAAAAAACCACAACAAAAACACCTCACTTCCTCTGCAACGCTTTGCATTATAAGAGATCATCAGAGCCCAGCAAAAATAAAGTAGTACATCTTCCTGACTGTTTGCACTGTCTGTCACAGTAAATCCCCATTGCCTGGAGGTCCTGAAACTGGGGACAGACACTGCTGCTGTCCCTGAGTGGCGCAGCCTCCCCCAGTCAGGACCTGTAAATGTCAGAGGTGCTGGTACGGCACCTAAAAAATAGTCCTGGTTGTTGGTAGATCTGAAGAGGATTGTACTTTCAAGAATGTAATGTGTTTGTTGAGCTGTACACAGGCCATTGTAAACACAATCTACTTTATGCACTGAGAATGGAAAGGATTCACCACAGCCTGACTGTGGAAAACGTTTCGTTTATTAAAATGGCAGAGGATAACGCTTATGTGTTTCAGGCTTACAAGCCACTTCTTAAAATGATACATCATATATATATATTAATTAAAATATATTAATATATTAAAGCGGCACTTCACCCTACCCAACAATGTCTCCATTAGTAATGAATATCTCTGGCTTCAACCTTTGGAAATTATATATATTTTACACATACATATACATACACACACTTTTTTTTTAAATTCCCATCACTTCTGGCCTTGTGGCTGCAGCGATGTACGTCACCCATGATGTGCCACTGACTCCTGGGATATCTGTCAATCGCAGGTCAATCTCTTCTGGCATCGTGTTCCCTGTTGACAAGTTGCCATTACAGGACGGGAACTTCCGCCGATGTTGCCATTGCTATGGCAACTTGTCAACACATTGACCCTGTTGCCATACACACGCACCATGTTGTTACTGCGCATGCACGAGATTGAGATCCACATGCTGGGTAGCCAGCAGTACAAAATACAGTAGAGAACGGTGGCTTTAGATGCGAGTAGATGACATGGTCACCGCCCGCCGTTCAACAGCAACAGTTTGGGTAGGGATTTCAGTCATTTAGACACTATTACCATTAAGAACAATACCTAATGTGAGATGAGCGATCTTTAACAAGCACAATCATATTTATTTAAAATAATTCTGGCAGACTGTAGCTCCTCTAAGAGCCTGAAAGTCCAGACTGAGCTTATTTAAATGTTAATTTAAAAAAGTAATGCTAATTTACTCCACTGACATTTTTAAAAGAATACATCCTACAAAAAGGTCAGCAATCAAAACTTTTAGCACTTGGGAAAATAGAGACTGCACAAGATATTTAGACAGTGTGAATGGTGTTGATCTTTTAATATAACAAAATTGCTGAATACGGTCCTCTTAGCAGTTACTGTTAGAAAATCAAAATTACTATCTGGGTGTTTAACATTTAGCTACTGCCCAAGGAGCTTAGTAAGGTAGTCGGACACCAAATGGTTTGCTTAAGTCAGAGGTGTTCAACCTTTTAGAGTGCAGGCCACTTAAGTGATTAGTTAACCAGCCACGGGCCACAATGAAATAAAATAGTTCAGAATTTAATTTTTTTTTTTCTATTTAAAATGGCATATTGAACATTTTCCTCCTGAGGAAAGGAGGAGAAGCCATCTTTCAGTGGTTGCAGGAGGAAAATGGAGAGGATCAGTTCCTGTTTATGCCATCCCAGTCACCCCTCCTGTGCAAGTGTAAAACAGAATGCATCAGGGAGGCCGCATGGGCCCCCTGGAGTAAGGGGTGGGGGCGAGACACCATTGTGACCCAGCACTACAACAGTGGCTGGGGTGGGGGGGGTAGGGTAAAAACACATCTCAACTATGGGGCTTTAACACCTCCCAAAGCACAAATGAGCCCTTACTGTCATGAGCCTCCTATCAGGATGCTTTCACACTAATGTGCTGCAGTGTAACCACACCCTGCGGGTTAGCTGCACTTGGCCATATGAGTTTTATTATATCTTGCGGGTGTAATGCAATTTCTGAAGGCTCACCAAAACTCCTGCATTCAGGAGTTTTGGTGTGCCTTTAGAAAGTGCACTACACCCTCAGGTTATAATAGTTTATGACCCCAGGCATGCGCTTCCCTGGTGTGAGGTCGAGGGCCACATCAGAGGGCTCCGAGGGGCGCACGTGGCCAACAGGCCACAAGTTGAGCACCACTGGCCTAAGTAGTTCTAAAGGCAGGTGGGTTTTTTTTTCACCTTAATGTGTTCTATGCATGGAGGTAAAAACCTTGCTGCAGCTATCCCATCAGCTCCCACTTATACTTAACCAAGTCCTATCTTGCTCAAGCGACGTGCACGGTCCCAGGTCTCTTTCCTCATTGGCTCACACAGCAGCAGGAGCCACATAGCCTCGTTGTGTGTGAATGAAAAATGTCTATTCACAGGAGCGCAGCTTGGGAGCGAGCCTGCTTGAGTGCCTTATAGCAAGAGGGTTGGGGCTGCTCTGTGCAAAACCATTGCACAGAGCTGGTAAGTACAACATGTTTTGTTTGTTTTAATTCCAACCTTTAGAATCACTTTAAAGTGGACCTTGCATATATAAATAAAAAAAACAAAAACTTCTTAGACCCTTAACTCCCCCTCCCTGAAAATACTCTAGTGGCACCTAGGGAAAGGAAATGGCACAGACGTTTTGGAGAAGTCTAGAAGATCCCAGATCTCATAAGAGGTTCGCATGACATTCAGGATCTTCAGTGTTCCCTGGCTCTTGCCAGAACTCCAAGGATGTCACTCTTGCCTAAGCCCTTCAGGTGGAAGGGGGTGTAGTGCACGATCTTATAAATTGATACAAGGTCTGCTTTAAGAGAAATGAACTATGCCCACAAAAAGGCAGAGGGCAAAGGACTAGTCAACACTATTGTCTGCTGTCTTCTAGCAGTTAACCTTTCCCCTTTTTTGACCTACCTTGCCAACAAGTTAGAGACTGAAAGCAACCATGACTGGTTGCCATGGACAGTTGCCCAACTTTCCTTTATGCCGGTTTAAAGCCTATTTAATAAAGATAACAAGTTTGCATTGGAATTTAAAAATGTATAGAATATTTTACTTGTCCTGAAGTATACAATTGAAAAAAAATAAATATAAAAATTGCTCAACAAACTGATGAGTTTGCATGTTAAATATTTACGTATTTAAGTATTTACTTCTGGCTTGCTGATCAGGAAAAAAAAAAAACTGCATTCCATATGCCACCAGACTAATCCCATAATCCTTAGCAACTGATTATCTAAAAGTGACTGCACATGTGAAGCACTGGAACACAGATAGCTTTTTTTCATACTATCAAATACTGAAAAAGAGGCCCTATCTCAATAGAAAATATGGTCAAGTGCCAGGAGTCTGGAGAATTAATGCCATGGAGACTGATACAAAAGCACAGTACATAGAGCGTCTGACCCCTGCTGTCAACCACAGAGACAACACAGTTAAAAACTTATAAAGCTAGTGTAGGTCAAGGGAGGTCAGAAGTAAAGTCGATGAAATGGAAGCACATTTAGCAGCTAATGACTGCCTTTAAAATACTTTTATACAGCATAAGCAAGGTTTATAGTGGCATGAGAAAGGACATGCCTAATGCTTTACAGATGAATGTATGCTACTCTGCAAAGGGAAATATTCTCTCTAAGAGGACACAAGTCTGCCTGCAAGATTTTATACTTGTACCATCTGCTCTGGGATCTATATTTTCTACTTTATATTTGTGTCTTACACTTTTTCATTTCTGTCCATGGCTGATTCACACTAATACATGCTGATCGCATAGCTCATGTTCTGTACTGGGAAGATACAGTGCCGAAGCACTGATGCCAGTGCACGCTGTTCACAGGTTTTGTTATAACTTTATTAAAATGTCACAAGTGACATATCATGAAGTTCATATTCACCACAGCAGCGTTGCGATGTGGTGGTTTGTGTTGCAACCCACTGTGCCAAGGGGAAAAAAAAACAGGCAATACTTTTGCCCTGTTTAAATTTAGCCAATTCCATAGGTGACCCTTTTGTACAGAACAAATTAGTGAAAAGAATCACTGTTGCCCAATTCTATGGCCACTGACTCGCTGTATTACATCTTCAGAAAAAAGGAGAATACATGCTGGAAAGTCTAATACACAAATCCCATCTCCCTGCATCAAGTAATCATAATAGATTTTTGCTACCCAAGCATACAGGTTTTAAATACAGACACCTGTCTATGGGCACCCCCAGATATCTGTACCTGCCACTAAAATGACTAAACCCATATAGCAGGAGTAATTAATTAAAATTCAAGGAGGTCTGGTCACTAAAATTTTCTTCTGGCCGAGGTCTGAATAGGGTGAGCCCATCAGTGTGCCCCCTTACATTAGGTGTTGCCATCACAGTGCCACCTTACATCAGGTATTCCCGTTAGAGTGCCCCCTTACACTCAAAGTACCCCCTTCCATCATATTTCCCCATTAGCGTGCCCCCTTAACATAAAATGCCCCTCAACATAATATAAGGGGCACGCTGATGGGCACATTTCTATTAAGGGGCACACTGATGGGCACATTTCTATTAAGGGGCACACTGATGGGCACATTTCTATTAAGGGGCACTCCTATGGGCACATTCTATGTTGTGCACATCAGAGTGCACATTAACAACTAAAATGTGCCCATCAGCATTACCCTCTTCCCTACCACCTACGGACACAGCTGATTATGTGATACAGTAAACGGCCAGTCACAGAAACCTTTTACCACATGATCAGCCATGTCCAATGACACAGATCACCGGGTAAATACAGTTGCCAGTTATCAGCTGCACTTTCCTCACGTTGTCACAGCATGAGGAAAGTACTGCTGATAACCGGCAATTTCCAGAGAAGTGATTACCACCAAAAGAAAGCTCTATTTGTATGAAAAAACGATAAAAATTTCATGTGTACAGTGTTGCATAACCGTGCAATTGTCATTCAAACTGTGACAGCGCTGAAAGCTGAAAATTGGCCAGGGCAGGAAGGGGGTATAAGTGCTCAATAGGCAAGTGGTTAATATTAAATGTGTCCATCAGAGTGCCCCTTGAAAGACTACACAATACCTTGAGGGCAGGCAGGAGCTGTGCTGGGATCCTTGAAGGATGCTTGTGAACAGGCAGTGAGCTGCAAAGGGCGGGGCGCATAATTGATGTCATCGGTTGCTGTGACGACCACCCTCAGTGGCGGATCTGTCA
This sequence comes from Staurois parvus, assembly GCF_062004578.1. NCBI lineage: Eukaryota > Metazoa > Chordata > Amphibia > Anura > Ranidae > Staurois > Staurois parvus. The sequence goes on from NW_028318841.1 coordinate 3,011,873, forward strand.
TTGCGGGCTGGCGGTCCAGCAGGAAGCGCTGCTGGGGCCATTCTCGAACTGCGGTCCACCATTTAGTGACTGCTGCCATATAGCAACCCCACTGAAAGCATCAGCCCTGCATTGTACTTTATGTCACAGTACTTGAAACTGTGAGAGCACCATAAAGAAGCGTATGTGGGGACTGACCTTGAAGTGTCATTCAACCCACATCATTAAAAACTATATATGCTGTATTGCATGTTGTTCATACTTCGTCATTACGGGATTCATTTTCTGTATTCTTCAAAAAACCTGGTTGATTATTCTGTTCTCTATCTGCCCCCTTCTGTCCATATCCCCACTGCAATTGGAGATTTTACACACCAGTGTTGACAGTTAATGCACATGTTCACTTTTTAGTGTATTTCTACCCTGAGCATTTCTTCCCCATCACATCTAAGCAGCCCAAACGACTATTAAGTCACACATGTGGGCGTATATGCAGTGGTAAATTACAGCCCACTCTTTCCCTCCTCCCCCATGCCCGCTAAATAGCTAAAACACAATGGGGGTTGGATAGTACATCTCGATCGATACAGAGTTCATCTCCCTGTTATTCTAAGACTTGCTATTCTCTGTTGCCCCAGTGACAAGGTCTATTCAAAATAAAATGCATCTGGCGACATTACAGTGGCGACATCACGCCCACCTGGGTGTTCAATGCGATCTGATTGAGATGTGGTGATATTATCCTTATATGAAGCACAGTGTTCACAGTGGTGAAAAGGATCACTTGGGCTATTCCTGTGGCCTATGAATACACTTTCTTCACTTGGACTTGACTTCAGCACTTTATTAAGTGTTCTCACATGGCAAGACCACTTACTGTTCTCACATATATATTATAGCCAAATTTACCACCCTAACTCCTCCCACAGTTTTTACACTACATAGACAGCAATATACCGAAACGTGCGGATTATTCCTGATTGGTGTGCTATTACTTTGTGGAACGTTTCACCGAATGGTTAAGAAATATCGGCGTTTTGGTGGTGAAATTGGTCCCATAGGAATGAATGGCGGAATGTTCAAAACTAGAGTGGGAGCTAACAAGAGCTAGAGTGTGAGCTGAAAAATCAGGACATGATTTCTAAACTGCCATCACTCCCTCATTTTCAAGCCCACCTACACAAATCTTATATAATCAAAACGTTCAGCTATCCCTGCTGCCACTAAAAATGTCCACGGCTAAGCCATATTCCTGATAGTTTTCACAATGACCATTTGAAACTCACGCCACCCATTGACCTTTTCACTTACTCCAGCCACTCCAACCACACAACAGTTACTCAAGTCACTCCACCCAGTTACTCCGCCCACTCCAGTTGTAGACTACTGGTGGAAGCAAGAACACTTCACACAATTTCCCAAGAAATTGTAGCTTTTCTAGTATGTATACAAATTTTTTCGATTGGACTTGCACATGATTTTGGGATATATAGATATAGAGAGATAAAATGCACTTCTTGATCAGATGCATATATGGATTTTGGGACAACTTTACAGTTGATTTATTCACTTTCTTTGCATCATAGACGATTTCTGTTAATGCACATGCATTTTATTTCATTTATGGCAGCGTAACACAATTGGAAGATGTATTTAATGTATCAGGTGTGGTAATATAGCGAGTGCTGCTGTCAGCAATACTTCTATGGAGTATTGTCACTGGAGTGTTGCTCCAGTGACAATAACGCAAGAATGTATTTTTTATATATGAGCATTTACCCTTGCAGTGCAGGGGAACCCCACTGCAACTACATTTTTATCTTCCCCCAGAGTTCAGTATTAAGCTGCAGAGTTCAATGCCCTAGGTAGCAAAATTAAACCAGAAAGCGGAGAATACCACTAAAAGGAGGTTTTTCTGGTTTAGGCAGAATTTTACATTTAGAGTTCAAAATACGACAGGTTCACAAGTGGAGCAAATAAAAAAAAAGTCTGCCATGAACAAATCAAAAAACATTTGTTCACCAACAACATGTTTGATCTCGTAAGACAAAAACTAGAGAACCTTAAAACTGCATTTAAAAACCTCCTGTTTAGACTGATCATAAGCAGGATTCTGGAGTCGTTTTGTGGCAGACAAGACTAGGCTTTCCCACTCTATAAGGACTGACTGGGATAGTCCAAGATCAGAAATACCAATAAAAGATGACAAGACATCCAGGAGCTATTCCTCAGACTATACTTCACAAACACGTTTACTGGTCCTATACAGCACATGTATGGCACACTTCATTTTGTACACAGGAACACAGACAAAAATATTTTTAATCATGACAAAATGAAAGTCTGTACATTGTGCTTTTTTTTTTTTTTTTTTTTTTTTTTTTTTTTTAGTAGATAGGAAAAACAAAAGCAGCATGTGAGTGGTTTTGAACAGACTCCTAATGGCTAAACTCTACACTAATATTTCACAGTGTGCTATGACAAAAGTCTATAGTCACAAAAAGAAAAAAAGACCAAACAAAAAAAGTGTTAGACTAGGGTTTTCAATATATTTTTACTATTCTTGCATGGTATTTCATTGTGGTTAGCAAGTCAAAAAGTGCATCTAAACCCAAGAACAGAACATATTCCAACTCATGTCCTGTGGGGGATATGGCAGCTGCAATATTTTTTTCTTCCCCTTTAGGCCTCATTCACACGGGACAATTACATCAATACCCTGTGCAGGACAATGTTTTACTGGCATGGGGATGCACAGGCGTTTCATCAATCCCTATTCCGGCACGAACATTGTCTATTGGGGCACAGCTGCTGCTCCCAATGTGTTGTATATGGGGAAGGACAGTCCCAAACGCACACAGGGTGAGTACCAAAGCACTAGGTTTATTTTGCAGCAAAAATAACTGAAATCACCACCTAGCATTTCTGGCCATGGCCATCCTGAGTAAGGGCAGACTATATAGTATTTACTTCCTGGAATCCATCTGCCCTTAGCATGGTCATGCAGGCTGGAAGGTGTGCTTAGCTATGAAAACCCCTCTTTTCCTCCTGAAGACTCGTGGGATGTGTGACATAAGTTGCTTAAGCCTGGAAACCAGGAAGTAACTGAAGAAACAAAGTTTAACAAGTAAATATGATACTTTCCTACCTACTTACTAATGCTAGCAGCAGAAGGATTAAAAACATTGTTAATGTTGATTGAGAGAGCGAAGGTCCACTTTAATAGAAACGGGAAAGGCCTCATAGCAACCTATCATATGTAAAACTGCAACAGAAAATGACAGATGGAGCATGGAAGTTCAAAGCCAATTGGTTTCTTTGGGGCAACAACGATTTATATTAAAGAAAAGTAGATATATGATACAATTCGAACTGCTCTGTGATCTGTCCTGAGCAGATTTATAGCATAAAAATATATATTTCTAAAAAAAACATCTGAACTACACACCCCTAATAAACCTCCCGGTAATAAGCTATTAAAAACACACCACATGCAGCCCCTTTAGCTTTAAAACCCCTCACATTTTTGTAAATATTTTATTCCATCTTTTCATGTGACAACCAGAAGAAATGACACTTTGCTACAATGTAAAGTAGCGAGTGTACAGCTTGTATAACAGTGTAAATTTGCTGTCCCCTCAACACAGCTCAACACACAGCTATTAATGTCTAAACTGCTGGCAACAAAAGAGTACACCCCTAAGTGAAAATATCCGAATTGGACCCAATTAGCCATTTTCCCTACCCGGTGTCATGTGACTCGTTAGTGTTACAAGGTCTCAGGTGTGAACGGGAAGCAGGTGTGTTACATTTGGGGTTATCGCTCTCACTCTTTCATACTGGTCACTGGAAGTTCAACATGGCACCTCATGGCAAAGAACCCTGAGGATCTGAAAAAAAAAAAAGAATTGTTGCTCTACGTAAAGATGAGCTAGGCTATAAGAAGATTGCCAAGAACCTGAAACTGAGCTGCAGCACGGTGGCCAAGACCATACAGCAGTTTAACAGAACAGGCCACGCCATGGTCGACCAAAGAGGTTGAGTGCACGTGCTCAGTGTCATATCCAGAGGTTGTCAGAAAAAAGTCGTAGGAGTGCTGCCAGCATTGCTACAGAGGTTGAAGGGGTGGGGGGTCAGCCTGTCAGTGCTCAGACCATACGCCACACACTGCATCAAATTGGTCTGCATGGCTGTCATCCCAGAAAGAAGATGATGCACAAGAAAGCCCGCAAACAGTTTGCTGAAGACAAATCGACAAAGTTTTCAAATTTTCCCATCACTGAAAAAATTTAATCCCACTACCTATTAGATAATTGAACAAAATGTTCTTAAAACATTTTCGAACAAAAAAATGTTTGTGTATGGCCAGCATAAGTCACCGCAGGCAGCTTGTACCAAGTACCTGCCTATGCCAAGGGAGTCTGTCATGTCATGCATATTATATCACAGTACTATCTGAAAATCTGCAAAACTGTGCTTTAGGCGTTTTTAAATTAACTTCTTAAAATAAAAATTTTGAACTCCGATGGTATGTACTAGATTCAACCTTCTAATAGTATATAAATCTCTTCGGTCTGTTATTCTCAGAGGAGATTAGATATTTTGTTCCCAACCATGTGGCTGGTTATTTAGATTTACCACTGCATATAGATATTCAAGATTAAATTTTACATATTGTAATACCTAAATTAGACAAACTTTTGAGGTTTTTATCTGAATAATCGAAACAATCGGACAAAGGATTATGAAAATAAATGTTAGTTGCAGATCTACTGTATAATTTTTTGACAAAGTATTGAATATTAAAGAAGAATTCACTTTTTATACACTGATCAGTTCCTGACAGGACACGGGAGGGGTAGGGGACTGCAGTTTTTCTTCTTAACGAAGGTTTGCTATTTCAGCTATGGGTGTATTTTTTGTAATACAGCTATGTATATTATAAATATTCTGTTGCTTAGGGTGTGTCAGGGTCATATTAGATGAGTTTTATTTACCTTTAGCTTACAGCAGGCATTATCAGTTCTGAACAGACCCGTTTGCTCTGTCACACCCTCTATCGCTGACTACAGAGTCAGAATCTAGGCTTGCAACGAAAGCCTAGTTCCTATCTAGAAATAGTAAACATTTGGGATGAGCTTAGGTCTGTACAGACCGTGCTAGTGCTATATGTAATGCTGCTACAGCAATGCAGTAACCAAAAAAAATAAATCTGCAGATTCTGCTGCATTTCAGTACTTTGGTCATTTTAGGTTTGAATCAGAAATAACTTAAAAGTGTAATGACAGCAGCAACAGAGGTATTTGGGATCTACAATTACCATCCACAAAAACAGGACTTGACAGTTACCAGAGCTCCCTATTTATACTTTGACGTAACATACGTATGAAAAAAGAAAAATAGTTTAAAAGACATGGTGAGCTTTCCACGCTTCTGTTTTGTACCAAGAGATTAAGCAGGGTCATGCAGGGAATACTGTGGCATTCAAAGCGGCACAAACTGGTAACCTATTGCATGCTACAGCAAAAAAATTTCCAAACAAGCAAGTTGAAATAAAAAGTGAAAAGTGAAACGGACCCCCATTCTGAATGTTTTTAATGTAAAAATGCTGGCTAAAAGCGGATACAACAGCTTTTCATTTGCCATCCAGAAAGGATACTCTGACCATGGCCTTGTTTTAATATCAATGGCTCAACTTTGCTGAATTTGGTGCCAAGTACTGCCACTAGATAGATAATACCCACCACCTATATTTCCAACAAGAACATCTTTATTGACCAAGGGTGGTGACTGGTGGTTGGGACTAAGGCCAGCCACACACGGGTTGATTTTCAATTTTTCGTTTGAAAATCAGACTTAATTGCCCGATTTTCGCACTGTTAGTGGGGCAATTGCACTGGCCCCGATTTTCGTGGTGCCTCCCCATTTTGTTTATCGGACATGCTGGAAAATTCCTGAAAAACGATCAATTTTCTAAATCATTGGTGGCACCATTACAGAACAAAATGTTCGACCCACGTATGGCCTGCTTTAGTTGCAGAAGAGCGGTAAGGGTCTTAGCTGTCCAGCACCTTGGGTTGAATGGAGTTTAGGAGAGTTTTCTTTCAAAATCTTTGAATGTACCCTAGCTATATATGGTCTCCCACGCTGCATTTACTCCTTTTGCCACTTTCCTTATTTCTTATGCTGTACTCACCCCACAGGTCTTAGACTAGAGGTGATGTTGATATCTGTGTTCCTCTACATGTACATCTAACTGTACTACACATATAATTTCACAAATTGCACAAGCATCACAATGACATGGCTTTCACGTAACAACCATAGCCCATTAAGGGGGAACATGTCTGCATCATGCTTACCTCTGTTGATGTTTACAGTTTGCTGCTTTCATATCTTCTATAATGTTCTTATTGAAAAAAACTAATTCTCTAAAATGTTTTTTTTTTTTTTTTTACTACTAAAAATCGAAAGTAAAAAGCTTAGAAAGGTTGATACCAACATATGAAAGGAATTTCTCATCCAAATCTTTTTAGTTTTGGATAAAATGGGGAAAGTTTAAAACCAGTCAAGATTTTACTGCCATCTGGAGCTTCTTTTTCTGGGGACAAACTTTTCCCAGACAGTAAGGGAAAATCTGTGACAGAGAAATGGACAATGTAAAAAGTGACAGCAGTTCAAGCCATAACTTACTTATAAAAGTATTTAATTTTGCGTATGTTGCAGTTAATATTGATTACCCCTCACTCCCTCTCCTCGTGACAACCTTTTATTTTACTAGATAGGAAGTGAAGTAATATCTTCATCCAACAGAACCTCCAACAGCAGAAAAGCTCGAAAAGAGTTTTCCACTCTGCCTTTTTAATCACTTTAAGTTGTGGATAGAGTGGCTGTTTTTTTTTTTTTTTTTTTTTTTTTAAAGGAAAAAACACGTTATACTTACCTTCTCTGTGTAACCTGCTCTGTGAAATGGTTTTGTGCAGAGCAACCCCAATCCTCTAAGGTGGAAGTTAGATGGATAAGTGCTGTATACGGCACAATTTAATACTGGTGGTCATGGAATGATCATGCTTCAACAATATATTGTTCATAGAAACAATGTACTGCTAAAGAATTTTGAGTAACGCATTGAGTAATCTTTTCCCAGTAGCACTGAATAAGAGTCATCTGTCAAAGTGTTACAGCTGCAGCATTAATGCTTGGACTAAACTTCTGCAAAATTATTGGTAGGTGAAGGAACGTTGACTTATTTCTGTAGAGCTTCCTTTAAAATATGACACACAGTGTTGTGTCTACCCTGCATTAGAGCAGAATAATTGTTGGTCTGTGTATGGCACCTAGATTAAAATAGAGGTTCACCCTACGCATGTTAATTGCGTTAGAAACAAACAGCAAAGAAATTCTAGTATCTTTCCAAACACATCCCTACAAGTTTGAATGCTGTCCGTGTTTTTGTTCCTGCATTATTAGCCTTTGTAGCTATAGTCTGTTTCCAGCGACACCAGGCCCCCATGGTGTTGTCACAAGTCCCAGGAGGCTATAGGAACAGTGTAGTGGGGTGCAAACAGTGAGGCATTAGGAAGTCACAACTAGTTCCAGGGATGTTCAAATTCTATCACCCGACACCCAGGACATGTAGTACCGGGCAGGAGGGTTTATTTTACATTTAGCCCTGTTGCAGGCAAGCAGCAGGGCTTACTGAGCCAACTGTGAGCTCCCTGTTAAAAGCAATCCAAGTGGCTACAAGCAAGCCGAGGGCGTCCCCCCTTCCGCCGCCTCCTCTTCCACACCAGAATTGTCCTGCACTCCAAGGCCTCATTGGCGGATCGAGCTCAAGCCGCACTGTGCCACCCCAACCCCTCCTCCGCACAGTCATTGCCGGATCTAGCTGAGGGTGCTTTGTCAACCACCACCTCCTCCTCCACACCAGGATAGTCCTGCACTCCCAAACATGATTGGCAGATCGAGCTAAGGCTGTGCCCCCTCCCCGCCTCCTCTTCCTCCACACAGTCACCGTCGGCTCTAGCTGAGGGTGTTCCCACTACCTCCTCCGCCACACTAGGACAGTCCTCTCCCCACTGGATCTTACACTGACCAACCTGGAATACTGCCGACTCCCCTTCATGTTGATTCATATTATCCACAGCAATGTGGTAGGCTGGCAGCTGAGTAAAAAAAATAGTGTCAGGTGGATGTGAAAAGGGGAAGCAGCAAGTGAAAAATGCACCAGTGAGTTGCCACCTCATCCTTTTAAAAAGACACCTTTTACACAGGTTCTGTGGCTGCATCAAATTAGCCCCAGAACCTGTGTAATTAATATGTCAGTGTTAAAAGGATGCTGCGGCAACCAAACTGCCACCAGCCCTCTCTCTCTGCTTAATGAATTCTAAGGACGTACCAGGTGCACCCATTGTGTGACTCAACATGAGTTCTAATTGTAAGAAAAGACCCTGGGGCCCTGTAAACTGCACACTGTTCGGGCCACTAGTACCACTCTGGAGAGGGGCTCTGCCTCCTGCTACAGACTGGTATGTGTATGCACTTTCACATGTTCCCATTCACCATGTAAGAGCACCTGTCATAGGTCTGCCCTGCTAGAACTACTCTGATGAGAAGGCAGGAGATTGCCCTACAAAGAGCTGATGACATCCCCCCCCCCTTATACTATCAGATAACACTGCAACATCTAATATGGTACTCACCATGACAATTATAGTGATCAATCGATATTTCCTCCTCGATCAGTTGACTCTCTTGTAAAAGCAACCCGAGCAGCTAAGTAGCCGCTGGAGCGCTTCTACAAGCACCCCCGCTGCCTTCCAATACAGATGTACTTGCCTCCACCCCAGGAGGTGAGTAGGAGATAAAACAGCGCATTGTTAAAAACATTAAAAAGTTCAAGTCACCATAAAACCTCTCACTTTTAAAAGCACCAGACATTACTGAAAGCACCGCAGTCTAATAAAAAACAACAACCTAATTTTTTCATCTTAGGAAAAAATTATTTCTTTTTAAACAGGACAAGCAGATTGTGATGAGGGAAAAGTAGACTGGGACTCCAATTTAGTCCCATGGACAAGTTTTTTTTTGTTTTTTTTTAAATTAATTTCCAACTTAATTTTAAGTTCCCGAAAACAAAAAGGGAGGCAGCACCAGGGATCTGAGGCCTAGCACAAAACAAAACAAAAAAAAAAACAAAAAACACAGGACTAGTAAGTAACTGTCAAAACGGGGGCAGCTACAGTATTTGCAGCTTTTGATTTGGTTTTTAACAACCCAGGGTAAAGTTCCCCTTTAAGGAGAGGTAACATGATCAGACAATAAACTCATTGTAATCATATTAGTCATTCCAGGTATTGAGGGAGTCAGACAGAAAGGTTCTATTGTTATAAATATAGTACAGGATACACCTATGACAAATAAGAAATGGCATGCATGTAACTGGAGAATTGGTTTTATCCATTTTGAAAACTTCATACTTCCATGAGAAAACCATATATCCAATACTCTGTATTAAATATTCCTTTAAGTAGACCCATGTGAAACCTTACAAGTGCACATTAATAAAATATGACATGACGCAATAGAATAAATTTTTATTCTTTAACCACTTCCCTCTGGATGGATGCCAAATGTCGCCAGGTTTAAATGGTTATACTGGGTTGATGTCTGCAGCTACAGACAGTGATGCTCTTTGCTGTAGAAGTGGTTCTACTTCCATTGTATCACTTCTACAGGCAGAGGGGGTGGATCGCAGCTGGCGGCACCTTTGGGACTGAACAGAACCCTGTGAGGTCAGAAACCGGAAGAGACAAGGATTTTCTCACTTTCGGGTCTGTATTTACTGGCCGGTTACCAACCAGTGAAGCAACTGATCAGATGGATCAGCTGCATTGGAAGTCAAAGGAAAGATCTGGTGTCTAAGAGATCACATATCTCTTCATAAAGAGGGATGTTTGTTCACCCCTTGTGATAGCAATAAAGTTGATAAAAAAAATTGGAACAGTGTAAAATAAATAAAAACTAAAGCGTTGAGGCGTTCAGTGGCAGGAGAGTTTAGAGGCAGGAAAAAAAACCCTGCCAGTACATCTAGGAGCAGCATTTTGGCAGAAATAAAAGCTTGACGCGTGTAAACATGCCTAAACACACATTAACGCTAGACACATTTAGCGCTTATTTATTTCAATGGCCAGAATAATTTAATTTGGCCAATGAAATGAATGCCCCAAACATTTGATGCCTGTAAACATGTTACACGTGTCAGGCTTTTTTCCCCCCCAAAACACTGCTGTCAGGAGAAGGCATCGGGGAGAGTTAAATAAAACATCCAGTGTTCACGAGGCCTAATAGGACAACACACCTATCTATCCAATCGCTATGTATCCAGTCAGGCAAGCCCTTGCACTACATAGTTTATGGTAAAGCAAAAGGAGATTGTACAATAAGATTGTATAGTGTATGGTGAGCTTACATGACTTCCAGGACAAACTTCTGTTTTCAACACTACAGCTCTTTCCCACATGATCACTCAGCTCCTGCACACACTGCTAAATGAGTGATCTATGCAATCTATGTAAGATAGATAAAATAAATCAATGGCTGTATATTTAGTGAGGTCAGGTGATGAACTACTTCCTTCTACTGGTTCTGCCATTCTGAATAACAAATTCAGGACAGCTAATGGAAAAGTATGACAGGACATGGAAGCTGAGGTAAGGCCTCGTCTTAGGCTTGTTTCACACCAATGCAGTTTGCTTTTGATCTGTTTTTGCAATGCTTCTTGCATTTCTCTTTGCGTTTTTACACGCATGCTTTTGCCATCTTTTTGCTACAATTTGTGTTTAATGTTTTGGTCCCTGGGCAGAATAAAAACGCAGCACAAACGCACTACATGCGTTTCAGCAGCGTCTTCATTAAAGTCTATTGTAGCAAAAACACTGGTTTATGCATTTAAAGTCTCTGACCCTTTCCAAAAACACCGCTGCTCAAAAAAGCATAGATGTGAACGTGTCCTATAGGAAACCATGTTAAATGGATTGTAGTGCGTTTCTGCAAAAGCACTAAAAAAAAAAAAAAAAAAAAACACTTAAGTGAACCAGGCTAAGAGAAATAGAAAGTTTTTTTATGCAAAACAAGTACATTAATGGTATATTGGTACATAGGAAAGCTGGGATTTAGAAAATGAATTAAAAAGGGTGAACTTTAAGTCTTGGATCAAGCTGCATCACTTTATGTGCAGTTTAGTGAGATGAGGGTCTAAAGACCTGACTGTGCCGTCTGACAGGGTTGCACTAAAGAGTGGCTACACAGATTCCAGAATCTCTTGGCAGGTAAAAAACAGTTCACCTATGTGTTTCAGCTGTGTAATTAGCTGTTTGCATGGAGTTCTGTTTTAACACCAATTTCATTTGGCATCAGTGTGTGTACATCTCCATTCAAGCTCTAGGGCTATTTAATTTCCAAATTCGACAGCAGCAATGATACTCTAGCTTGCACAACGCCATATATTCTGTATACAGGTGTGGCTGTGTCATGTGAAATGGCAAAAAGGATTAGTACAATACAACTGGATAGACCGCATTCTACGGTATTGTGTCACTCGCCTCTTAATCAGAGCCTCCCCATAAACTTTCCAGCAGTAATCAACTGTGTGGTATAAGGTGACATAAAAGGCTCACATTTTTAAAGCCACAGTGGATTCTGCCTTTATAAAGGTATATCCAACCCGTCCCTCCAAGAACACGGATCACAAACATGTCACATATGCAATTTGATAGTATTCTTACCCAACATTTAATAATTTATGTATGGCACGGTATAATTGTTTATAATTGACATGTATAGCTTAAAACGTGGGTGTGCACAATCATTATTGAGTTTACAGATCACAAGTTACCTTCTAACATGTGTTTCTTACTTATGCCGCGTTTATGTAAATTCCACTGGAATTAGGATATAGCAAAGTACTAAGTACTCAATACCGAATAACAATTTATACTACATATGTATTGTATGTCATGTCCAAAAAATGAATCACATCAGAATTTAACGTGTGGCACTAATATTGTGTTTGGTATTCTGCATGGATGAAAAGTTATGTCTGTGGTTAACTTGTGAAGAATATACTTGTTCTAATATAGGTTCAAGCAGCAGACACCAGTCTGGACAGCAGCCAGCAATAAAAACACCGTCAGTAGCTCTACCCTTTCCCTTTCTCTGCAGTGACAGGAAGTGAGGAGAATCTGTCCAGCAGGGACACTCACAGCTATAAAAATATTTTTTGCTGGACTTCTAAATGACATCTAGTAAAAGTAATGCAGTGTTGGTGGTGTAGCAAAGAGGTACTTCATTACCCCTTTACATTTTCTCCCCTTTTATGTTGATAGCTGGTTTATCAATCCAGCACTGGCTAGTATAGGCCATCACTGTTTCAGCACCAAAATTCCTGTGCTGCCATATTTTCTTCTGATGGAATCAAGAGACTGGCTGTCTCATCTGCGTTCTTTGAGTTGACTCCCATGGATTGCCTGGTGCATGCGCAGTGCGGGAGAGGTTAGATCTGCTGCCTCTAGTGACCGCAAGCTGGTGATATAAAATATTAAATATTTTACCTGTAAAAAGATGTACTTTTTTTTTATAATAAAAGGTGAACCTCTCTTAATCGGATAAATTGTCATGTCACTGCATCTCTAACAAGGATAAGAAAACAATGCACTTGGACATACTATGATAAATGTATAAATGTTAGGGCTCGTTCACACTTGACTTATTTCTAACTCTTACCAAATGCCCCTATAGCGTTTGACAGGCGTTAACGCTCAAACACCCTATGCGCGTTTTTGAAGCGTTAAAACCACACCAACCACGCCTATAATGAAGTTTAATGCTATTAATGCTCAGCAAATGCCTCGCAACCACCTGCCAGGCGTTTGAGGAGCATCACCATAGACTTGAATGGGAGGCTTCAACTCCTCCTGACTCCACGAGACGTCAGTTTTGCCACGACGCTAACGCTTCAGTGTGAACAGCACTGTGTGCTGCCATGTGCAGAATTTTCATAGGTGTTTGAGAGACGCTTCCCAAACACCTGACAAAACTAGTGTGAACGTAGCCTTATATGGACTTTCATGTTAAATACTACACAAAACAAGCAAAATTAACAAAGGGTATAAACTGCGCTAGAACAGCCAAAAGAAAAGAAATTACAAACACTAATGTATAAAGTGTTTTTCCTGTTTAAACATGCTTGTTTATAATTTTAAAAACAACCTATATTACTCTGGGCAGTTTTTCAGCCTTTCTAAAAGCTTATGAATATTCTATGAAATTCAGCCTCGGGACAAGCCTTTCCATTCCTCTTTGCTATTCCGCAAAGCTACACTGTAGCTTCAAACACATGGTTCCAGAATGGCTTTGCAAATGACTTGTACAACAGGAAAAATTCTACCCATAATTTTCACAAATGCAGGACTATTTAACCATGCTCTGTGAAACAAATCAGATGTTCCATAACCAAAAAACAGGTTGCAGTGCTGCCAAAGGTTCAACTGGAGGTCTTTCTTTGGTCTGGTAAAAAGGTTGTTCAAAGGACAGAAAGTTTAAATTTTTTGGTGAGGGAATGTTAGAATCTGTCAGCTTTTCCTTCACGGCTGGGGCATAATGAATTACTCCCTTGTGCATGTGCAGGATGACATCATACCTTACTGGCCAATCAAGAGGTGGGAAACCAGTACTGGAGGGAGAAGATGACAGTAAACATTTATATTAGTGCTGTTAGCGCACAGCAAAACAGCCATGAATTAGCTGGTGAACAGTACACGGCAAACAGCCATGGAACGCAAGCTGTCAGTCTAGAAATGGGAGATCACCTGCCCCATGCATTGCAGCGCTCAGCACGGAGAAGCGCAACCAGTATGCAACAAATGTCACTGAAGGCAAAGGAGGGGCCTAGGCGGAACCAAGAGTGCCAGATCGTAAGTGCTGCAGACACAGGACCGACATAGGTGTTGCAGCTGAGCACACATGACATGCGCAATAATATCAATACCTTTCAGTGTATACTTGCCATATCTGTTGAAGATGTAACTGATGGAATTGCTGCTCCAACCCTTCACTAAGGCTTCTCACAAAGGAAGCATGTCTCAGAACGCACGCCAAACACCCATGGAATGCAAGCTGTCACAGCCAGGAAATGTGAAAGATTCTGGAAAAATGTTGAATATTTTTATCTAACTACTAATGGCAACCAGGATATAAACAGGTATCTTTAGATGTCTTTGTACACCTCTATGGTGTCATGAGTTTGGGCTGCAAGGAGTACAATTCTAATATTCATTATGCACAATTGGATTTTGTTTTGAACTGTATTGAATTCACTCAATTATTTTACTTTGGGTGACTTAAAGAGATCATGGGCACAGCAAGTTATGCCAACCTAGTCATGGTGTTTTAGGAGCAGTTCCATATTTGGAACAATAATCCATTTGAGGCAAACCTGGTTCAATATCCTCGATACATTGATAACATACTAAACATCTGGGGACAACCCTGTTTCTGCAGTTTTTTTTTTGTAGAGCAGTCCAAAAAAAAAAAAAAAAAAATTGTTGACTTTACAAATCTGGTTGACTAAGAAAGGTTGGCGTTTCCTGATTTAGAACTCAGTCGGTCCTGAAATTCATATTTCAAAAACACACTTTGAACCATCTACAGGTAATTCGTATTTACATGTCAAGAGTTACCATCATCCCAAGTGGATCAAAAATGTTCCACTAGGGCAGTCCTGCAGATTAAAGCAAACCTGTACCAGAACTGAGGATTTTGATGAACAGTCATTCTGAAGAAGTTTGAGAAGGGGTACAACAGGAATCTAGTTGAGGAGTAGAGGGCAGGGTACCTCATAAGTGATGGGAAGCTGGTCAGGAGGCCAAAGAAATGCACCATGGACACCAACCAGGACCATGTTTGAACTAAAATCAACAAAGCTTTTGAAATTAAAGAAGTGGTCACAAAATATTGAAATATTTTAAAACAAAATGGTTGCATCCATAACAATGGGTGTTATGGGGATGGATGGAAGAATAAACTCTACTAAACAGTTTCTCAATTTGTGTATGTCCTTATCTGTCCCTGTGACGTTCTATATGTTGGTCGCACTTCCCAGCTACTAGGAATGCTGTTTGGGGAGCACAATAGATATATCCTTGGTGGCCATGATAAACATTCAATTCGCCATCATTTTCAGGTACTACACAACAAGGATGCAGGGGGTATTAAGCTGTTGTGTATGGAAGTTAAGGTGGGTAATTCTGATGTCAGTCAGAAACAGAGGGTTTACAGCCACATTGTTGATATCCCTTTCTTTGAATATGGTCATTTGGTACAAATACTAAAATCTCTTAACTATTAGATATATTCATTCTTCTAGTATTTGATATTATTTAACTTTATTCTTTACTATAGTGGACAAAAAAATATTGATATCAAAATATTCCAATAATAGCATACATCTGATATATTGTTTTAGTTATGTATATTAAAAGTGGTTGTAAAGGCTCAAGGTTTTTTTACCTTTGTGCATTCAGATTTTTTTTTTTTTCCACCATAAAAAAAAAGGCATCCCTTCACTTCATGCTCTAGTGTCACTAGAGAGGAGGGAGTCTATGGACACAGAGCCAGCTCGAGAGAAAGTCTGCACGAGTGCCCCCATAGAAAGCAGCTTGTTATGGTGGGCACTGAGCAGGGGTAGGAGCCAAGATCACCGTCGGGGATCCCCAGAAGAGGATCAGGGCTGCTCTGTGCAAAACCATTGTACAGCGCAGGCAAGTATAACATCTTTGGTATCTTAAAAAAGAAAAAAAAATGGCTCTACAATCACTTTCATTTAGCAGTATAGAGTATGCTCGCTGCCATGCACATGCGCTCCCTCCTAAACAGTGCCGAGTCATCAATAGTGGTCACAAATTCTCCCAGTAAGCCAAAGCAGAAACAAGGGGCTCCCCATGTGACAAAAAGTATAACCAAGCCCAAAAACAAATCGAGAGACATTTTAACTCTATACAAATGGCTAGTCTGCTATAGTGTTGCTTGTAGCAAATATCCTCAGTACCAAATTGTGACCAAACACAGCTCCATATACACTAGTAGAATTTCATTCAACATTTGTCATTGTATGAACGTTGAAAACATTCCTATGACTTTTTGTGCAAATGTCCATTTGAAATTCTACTGGTGTATACCCAGCTTTAGCCTGCTAGCTACTCGTGAGTTGCAGCAACCAGGACAGGAAAACTGCCTCAGCTCTGGACCAGTAACTCCATAAAAAAATTTGCAGACATACTGGCCAGATGTGAATAGCAGAGCTGTGTGCAAACCAAGAACCCAGACAAGTAGTCACAGCTGACAGCAGAACTGTCGCAGAACTTGTATAGGATGAAGTGGAAAACCTATGCTGTGTGGCTAGCTGGAGAGCTTTAAAGTGTCGACTAGAGAAAATGTAATGTATTGAAGTTTGTCACCGTTTCACAGACACATATACCGTATTTGCCGGCGTATAAGACGACTGGGCGTATAAGACGACCCCCCTACTTTTCCTGCTAAAATGTAGTGTTTGGGCTATACTCGCCGTATAAGACTACCCCTCTTCCAATGCACACCAGTGGGAGGAATAGTGCCCCATCATTGATGTCAGTGGGAGGAATAGTGCCCCATCATTGATGTCAGTGGGAGGAATAGTGCCCCATCATTGGTGTCAGTGGGGGGAATAGTGCCCCATCATTGGTGTCAGTGGGGGGAATAGTGCCCCATCATTGGTGTCAGTGGGGGGAATAGTGCCCCATCATTGGTGTCAGTGGGGGGAATAGTGCCCCATCATTGGTGTCAGTGGGGGGAATAGGTGCCCCATCATTGGTATCAGTGGGGGGAATAGGTGCCCCATCATTGGTATCAGTGGGGGGAATAGGTGCCCCATCATTGGTATCAGTGGGGGGAATAGGTGCCCCATCATTGGTATCAGTGGCAGGAATGGTGCCCCATCATTGGCATCAGTGGGAGGAATAGTGCCCCATCATTGGTGTCAGTGGGGGGAATAGGTGCCCCATCATTGGTGTCAGTGGGAGGAATAGTGCCCCATCGTTGGTGTCAGTGGGGGGGAGGAATAGTGCCCCATCGTTGGTGTCAGTGGGAGGAATAGTGCCCCATCGTTGGTATCAGTGGGAGGAATAGTGCCCCATCATTGGTATCAGTGACACCAATGATGGGGCACTATTCCTCCCACTGAGACTTGCTGACCCTGGTCTCATATGGTGCTGCTGCAGCCAGCATATGTGGTTGCAGCAGCACCTCTACACAGAGCACTTACCTGCTGCTCCGGCACTCAATTTTCGCGGGGCCGCTCGGCTCCGCCCCCTCGCCGGTGATTGGCCGCCTGTGTGCCTTTCCTGAGCTACAGTTCCGGCGGCCAATCACCGGTGAGGAGGCGGAGCCGCGCAGCCGCACGAACATCCAGTGGCCGAACTGAAGGAGACGCCGCGCTTCCTGGACCGGATCGTCGTGGGACTGGATCCAGGTAAGAGACGTCAGCCCCTGCAAACCCCTGTACTTAATGCCGCAGCCCCCCTAACATGTGTACCGGCGTATAAGACGACCCCCGACTTTTGAGAAGATTTTCAAGGGTCAAAAAGTCGTCTTATACGCCGGCAAATACGGTAATTTTAATGTTTGACAAGTTGGGCATCCTATGTTATATTTTGCAAAAAAGTATTAAATCGCATTTGTGTACCTTAAAATTAACTTTACTGTATTTTTAGCATATATGGTATGACAAAAATACCGCCATTTTATGTTCTCTGCTTTCAGTAAGCATTTTATTGGTTTCAACTAATCTTCAGACCGAAAATGATCTTTTTAAAATGTATTAAAAAAAAAAAAAAAAAAAAACACAACACCTCAAAAAACAGCTTTGACAGCAAAAGGGTCAAAACACAAAAAAAAATAAAAAATTGATTTCCTTAAACTACACAACAGCTGCTGACCTATGTCAAACAGTAGAGGAGGGGTTAACTATACCCAGTTTGCCTTACACCTCTATCAAGCACTGTAATGTCTACAGATATCATCTACTAAAGAGAGCAAGTGAGGATGGTATAAAAGACAGTGACAAGTTTAGCACAGTTCTCATGGGCAAAATTCTTGATTGCGAGTTTACTGCTGCTTTAACTAGAGCATGGATTGGTGTTGGGGTGCAGGACCTGCTTAGCAGTCAAGATGGGAACATTACACAAAACTAAGCCTAAAATCACACTAGAATGTGGTGCAGGGAACCTGCGATCCTTGAGTGTTTCCCACACCGCATTCAAACTGCACTGCCCTTGTGATCTGCACAGCGTCAGTGAAACTTAAAGACACTCCAAACACAGATTGCAAACACAGTGTGCTTGCCTGAACCAGATCACATGGCACAAAAGCACCATGCAATACGTTTGCAGTGCAGTTCAAAAATTGGCGCATGCAAGACTTTCATGCAATCTGAGCCTAATCCAAATGAATGGACTCAAATCTCACTGCACTGAGTCACATGTGAATTTCACAGGAACGTGTTGTGGTTCCTGTGTGATTCTGAGGCTAAATAACAAAAACTTTAAAAAAAAAAAAAAAAAAAAAAAAAAAAACTGTTGCACCTACCAAGGTACCTGGATCACAATACGGACTTAAAAAAACAAAAAAAACAAAATTTGCATAGGAACAATTTATTTTTAAAATTATTTTAGGTCAGTCAACCTTGTAATCCAGGTAGTTTGGTAGATAAAACCATTTGTTTTTCAACCGTATTTAGCAATTTCTCTAAGGCAGAGGCCAGCAAACCACTGAATGCGGTACTGCAATAGGTAGATCACAACCCAGCCGTGCCGCCAGCTCCTGACCGCGCCCACTACCTCCCAGATCAGGGGTAGGCAACCTGCGGCTCTCCAGCTATTGCAGGACTACATGTGCCATCATGCCTCTGCAAGTCATGGCTGTAACTGTCAATTTTGCAATGCCTCATGGGAAATGTAGTTCAACAGCTAGAGAGCCGCAGATTGCCTACCCCTGTCCTAGATGAAGTCAGAGCAGCAACAAACACTACAGAAACCTCAGTCCTATGGTCCTCCTTGGCTCTCACATGTCACATGGGAGATGGGAGGAATTCCCTCACTCTACAGGGGCTCACTGCAAGGGCTGCTTTTGTCACATTCCTGGAGAAAAAGGTGTGCTAAACTGTGATGATCTTTGACCTCTTCCATGTTGAGGCAAATCGCTACATTTCCAGGGTTGCCTATCCTGGTCTAAAGTTTAGCTCTAAAATATGATCATTTTAATCACACTCCTTGTAATACTTACTGACTTATGACCTAAAAAACACTGGATTTTTCCTTGCCCATGAATGGATGATGGAAGTGAAGATGGCAAAATGAAAAAACATGTTCTACTCCTACTAGTAAATACTGCCAAATGTCTAATGTTAACAGGAGGTCAGTAGTGGTGGAAACAATTTTCTAACGTGCCTGATCAATAAGGCCCTTGAAAGAGGTTAGTCAGCAGGTATCCGCCTGCCATCACAGATATGATCACATCCAGCAGAAAATCTCACTTCCATGGGCTACATTAGTAATAGTAGAATGTTAATGGACATTTTCCAGCAGGTACCCTAAATGCTGCTGACCCATGTCCTTTTATTTCTAGACTACTACCGTTTTCTTAAAACAATATCAATGAAAAGGTAATACTAGAATATTTTGGCAAAAAATACATATTTATCAACTTGGCTTACATGCAAACAGCAAGAATAGGGAGGAAACACAAGAGGATGATGAACAAACTTAAGATAAATGTGACCGAAGATAAATCTATTCAGTTAATTGGCTATACAGACATCTTGCATAACCAATGGCAAAACATAAGGAAAAAAAAAAAAAGCAATGCACATAAAGGAAAAATGTATTTAGCCTTTAAATTGGACATTCTAACTGTAAATTAGACTATGCTTACTTTGCAAATGAGCAAGGTTTCCCATAACCAGTGCCACCATATTCTAATGTAAAAATATAGGAAACTGTCCCGTCTGCATACTATTGTATTATACATCCTGTGTAAGCTATGAGTCACTTGAGTTGTAGTTTACACAGGGTTTTAGACTTCCTATGTGACAGCGCCAATTGGTCCAGCGCTTTCACAGGGAGAAAGTCACATGTGCCTCATGCTCTTCAGCAAGTATACAGTATACTGCTGGGGACACACAAAGCAAGCCCATTACTTCAATCAAAAAGAGCAAAGAACAGATTTGCTCTGCAGCTTTACTTTCAAGTTTAAAATAAGGGCTACATATAACAATTAAGCAATGAAGAGAGAATCTATTTACACTGAAGAGCTACAGTTTTGTTTTTATTTTTAGGGGGAGAACACGGTCAGTGGTGCAGGGGAACAACCCAATTTGAACCACTGTGAAAAAGTTCTAGTCTGTAAGGAATGATATACCCTAGCCAAGAGTCAGCAGGGCCCGGGAAGCCAGGGCAGCCTAGTAGTGTGATTAAGACTACAGTATTGTTTGAATTTTATTATGGGGGGTGGGAAATCAGGTTTATTCACATACCTTCCCTTTAATGAATTGTGTCCCACATCCTGCTGCCTACTGTAGAAGTGTTCCCTTCAGTGATGGCAGGTCCTCTGCGCAGCGCTGAACTTTGGCGCAGCATAAGTTTACCACCTGGGGTTCAACATGCAATACGTTCTGTGAATGGGGAAGGGAATTCTGTCATTCTTCTGCCTCTCCCCTAATCAGTGAACATACTGCATTCTGCGAAAACAAGGGTTCTTGTAGACATGCACTGATGTTCAGATTCCCAGCAGAAAGATCCTTCACAAAAATGCAAGGATGGGCAGCATACTAAAAGCACGTATTTGCTCGCCATCACATACATGCAGATAAAAATTGTTCTAGTGTTTGTTGGCCTGTGTCAGACACATCTGCGCTTATATTTGCAGGAGAAAAGAAAGCAAAAAAGTGTGTAAAAATAAATAAATAACTATATCAAGGTTTACCAGGGTTAGTGTTAAGGTAAGGGTCAAAGGTTACTGCCAGTATATTTGGGTAGATTTAACAAAGGAAAAAAAAAAGTTTTTGAAATTGGTATCAGTTTTAGGCAGGATAAATAAAAAAAAAAAAAAAAAAAAAAACCCCACACAGCAAAATGCACATCATTGTAGGCCCTACTATGGGTACAAAACACCACACACACACACACACACGTGGTATCGTCAGGAGCAGGATAATATATAATGGCTTTCTCTTTGGTGGTAAATTATGGTAATAGCAAGAAATATGCTTAAAAAAAAAAAAAAAAAAAAAAAAAAAAAAAAAAAAAGGTATAATCCACCTGGATACACAAAGTAGTCTTGCTGATATGTACAGTTTTACTAACATGTCAGAGTTGCATTTTTTTCCTCATTGGGGCTGGTGTCTCATTTACTCACTCAGCAGATGTGCTTCTGCAGAACATTGAGAACCCGACACTCCCCTTTTGTGATGAGCACCCAATCTGTGCTCGTCACACTGTAACCAGACAGAGCTCGTTCACACTATGTGCAGTTACCTGCGTTTTCCTGGAAAACACCGGTAACTGCAATGATGTTGTGTTCACACCAAAATGCTGAGTTTCTCTGCATTCCTTAGCTGTGTAATGTTATGTAACAAGTTTCCATTATATTGCACCGCAATGCATAGAAACGCACATATGCTGAATATAAGATCAGCGAGCGCTCAGGACTCTGAGGTCAGCAGCAATTGCACAAAAAAGGAACCCAGAACCTTATATAAAATACATACACAAAAGTTGGTGCTAACATGGGAGTGAATGAAGCGCTACAATGAGCACAAACAAGCGCGGCTGTAAAATTCATAAAACAAAGAAAGTGTTCATATGATGGTGAGGGTCTGACAAACACCGGTCAGAGAAATGTGCCGCATACAGATCCTATTGCAAAGGTATCAAAATATTCCATGTGACTGTCAATCCGTGCAGGGAATTTGATAAAAATGCGCACTCACCAGATAGGCATAGTAAAAGTGCAAAGTGTTGAATCATATAATGATCAAAGATCTGCAGGAAGCCCCCTTTAGGTGGACCAGACAGACAGCATAGGGAGAGACTCCCTCCTCTGGAACGGAGACTGCTCTGCAACTGTTCTCCGGCTGGAGTCCTGGAAATACTTTAGCTCAATTCAGAGCTTCTCTTGAATGCATGTAGTTGCAGGCGTACTCTGAGCTTGCAAACGGGTCAGCCATCGAATATTTATGACACGATTACT
Source organism: Staurois parvus (assembly GCF_062004578.1). Lineage (NCBI taxonomy): Eukaryota > Metazoa > Chordata > Amphibia > Anura > Ranidae > Staurois > Staurois parvus. The sequence goes on from NW_028318841.1 coordinate 3,034,190, forward strand.
CTCAGCACAACTGAAGGGTTCCATGCAGAGTGAACAATACCGGCTCTACGGGTTCCCCCTCCTTAACCAGTTCCAGTCCGGACACTTTTACCCCCTTCCTGTCCAGGCCAATTTACAGCTTTCAGTCCTATCACACTATTGAATGACAATTGCACGGTCATGCAACACTGTACCCATATGAATTTTTTAGCATTTTTTGAGATAGATAAAGCTTTATTTTGGTGGTATTTATTCACCATGGGGATTTTTATTTTTTTGCTATGTAAATTAAAAAGTGACACTGTACTACTTGTGGGGGGTGATGAAGATTTTTTTTTTTTTTTTACACTGATTGCTTTTACACCCATAAAAGGGTGTAAAAGCAATAATTTCTCCTCCTCTCTACCTGCATTCTTGCAGCCATTGAGAACTACTGAGTGAGCTGTGATTGGTCACAGCTTGTCACATGACCTCTGATCATTCACAGATTTCACACGTAGTAAGCAATGATGTCACAAGGGACATCTTGCTTATTACTTTGCATGTGATCATTGATTGGCCAATCAGTGATCACATGATCAGGACCTGATCGGAGGACACAGCAGGCACCGGATCGCGGTGCTGCGCGCTCCCAGGTAGCACGCGCAAGCAGGGTGCTGGGAGGCAGTTTATAAACGTGCACCCAACCCTGCACTGCCACCGTCCGGCCGTTTATATACAACGGCCAGACAGGAGGTGGTTAATCACTTCTCCAGTACGAGTTCATGAATGAGTTAGGTTCTGACAGCAAGCTTTGCATTGCAGGAGAACTCATCTTTATTTCTCCTGCAAAGCAAAGTGAAGGAAAAAAAAAAAAACCCTTATCACCCCCCCCCCCCACAGTAATACAATGTTATTATGGTAAACAAATTGTAGTATTCTGAAAAGTATTAAAATAAAAAAAAAAATAAAAAAAAAAAAACACAAAAAAATTTTCAAACTACTTGCCAACCGCTTACCTGCATTTTGCAGGCAAGCAGCAGCTCTTGGCAAAGCATCATAATCTTGTGTCTCTTTCCATTTTGGGATGTGAACGCACCTGTGCTCCCCCACCCGTCGGTCCAGGGAGACAAGTGAGAACACCGCACCGAGTAAAAGCAACACTACATTTTACACACCAAAAATACCAAATACCACCAAAAGAAAGCTCTATTTGTGTGAAAAATAGACAAAGTTCATTTGGGTACAGCATTGTACGACCGCACAATTACCAGTTGAAATAGTGCAGTGACGAACAGCAAAAAATGGCCTGGTCAGGAAGGGGGGGGGGGGGGGTAAATCCTCTGGGAGGCAAGTGGTTAAGGGTGGTCAGATGTAAATGAACTGCATGTCTGATTACACTGAACTGCCTTCTGATCCAATCAACAGAGGACTGAATCCCCATCCATCCATTTTAGTGGCTAGGATTGGGTGTAAGGCCCCTTACCGTTTGTCCGTTTTTCATCACTCCATTGACAGATGAAAAAAACAGACAGCAATGTATTTCTGTGGACCAGCAGATGTGAATGGATGTTCATCCATTTACCATCTGTTTACATCCAAAGTACTTTTTTTTTTGTTTAATGTACAAGGGTATGTCCAGATCTGTTGAAACAGAATAGAACGGATATAAACAGATGCCATCCATTTACATCAGTTCCGTTTATGTCCGTTTTTAGGCAAGAACAATTTTTGTTTATATTTTTGTCACCTTTGATTGGTCTCTGCAATAACTAAGTAAAAACATGCAAAAACAGATACACACTGATGTAAACTGAACTGTTCTAAACGGAAGTGAAAACTGAAGTAAACTGACAACATGAACTGATGTAAAGTGAGTATGTTTTTCCTATGAAAAAATGTGACCGCTCAGATGATGCCCGTGTGAAAGGGGCCTTAATGGACACACGTCCGTTTACATCTGCTACCCCACAGTAGAGACCGGAGGATCCACAAAAAAAAAAAAAAAAAAACCCCACAGGAGGACCCAATAAAATCATAGTGTGAAAGGGGTGGCATTCTACAGCGAATGCTACTGGCTTTTTTTATAACTTCCAGTGTGCATGAGGTCTAAGGCACACAAGTGTAAACCTGCCCTCAGAGAAAACAGGCCATTTCTGAGCATACGGTTTGTGAAAGCCTGAAGAAAATAGTGAGCTAGGTGAGAACTGATCACGGTTTTAGCTCCTCAGCAGCATCTTGATAAGGTGGCTTTCCATTTACTTATTAACAAAGGGAGATATTGTTACAATTATTGTGTTACCAACCAGAAGATATAAAAGCTTGGCCTTGTCATGACAGACTGCAAAAGAATGTCAGAGCCATAAACAGGAAAAAATTTAAAAAAAAGGTTTGTTATGTGTGAATAGATTAGGTTTGACCTGCAACATAATGTGAACAAACCCTCACTTTATTACTTGGTAATAAAGTGCAAGCTTTGAGCGAGTTGTCACACCCATGTCCATCCCAACATTCAATCAGTTTTGTGCATACTGTAAAAAAACGGCCAGTATAAACCAGATCCAATCTGTCACTTTTAAAGTATAACTAAAAGGCTTTTTTTCCTTTTACGTTATAGAGTGGAGAGGAATTAGAATGCTTGTCAGTTTTTATTGCTGTCTGTGCCCCCATTAGGGAGATTCACCTTCTCTGTTCTATGTACCATTATCATTGAAAGTGAAAGTAAAAGAAAATCTAAAATTTTGTCCGTACCACAGAAGAAACAGGGCGGAATCTTCCAATGGGGACACTAGTTCGGATGACCTGGGGGTCCCCAAAGTTTTCCCTTAATATGCAGAGATTTTTTCTTCACTTCCTGTTTGGTTATGGGACAAGAAGAGAAGGGAAATCTCCACAGTAGGATACAGATGGCAAAAAAAGAAATCTGATGGGGGTTATAACCCTCCCTTGCTCTGTCCAAAATGAAAAACAAAAGTTTTGCCTATAGTTCCAAGGTATGTCAGGCTAGGTTAGGCATATGGTAACCCGATTTAGGTTTGGAAAAGTAACACGTGCCGCCGAGCGCTATGCAGAGCTACAAGGGCAGTACCAGTCACCAACATAGTAAATGAAAAGAGAGGAGGCAGGAGATGAATGTTGTAGCCTGGAATTATATTTATGACAGATTTTGTAACCTGCCTGATTCACTGTTACACCAATCAGCATTCAGGTATATGAGAGGGCCCACAGACATTAAACAGTAGTACAGGAATGGTACAAAAAAAAAAATACTTCCCTAGATGGCTGCAGCTGTCCCCTGCCAGCTCTACCCTGAGAGCTGAGCAATCAAACACAGCTAATCACTCAGTTCTCCCCCTCCGCTCTGAGCAGACAGCAGCGACCGTCAGTCCCTGGCTCCCTGCCCTTCCACCGCTTACTGGAACACCGGGCTGTGAAAGGGATGGGAGGGGCTGGCTCAGGTGCACAGTGGCATGCTGAAAGGCTGAGCCAGCAGCCAGTCCAGACATCTTGGTGGATCCCAACTGTGAAGTTGGGATCTTTCCTGAGCCTGGACCAGTTGACCGAGGTCAGCCGGAAGCAGGCTGCTGCTAACTCACTAGTAAGACCACATACTAAGGTGAGTGCCAAACAGAGGACTCAGTACCCAAAGCAAAACAGGCCAGCCTCCACTGTTGCAGGGTTTAGGTACGGTTCTCCCATGATAAACATCAAGGGTAACCAATTCCTAAACTGCTAACGAGCAGCAGATACAGTTAGATTGTCATAAAAGTGTCAAATGAAAAAAGAAGGAAAATTGGTGTAATAAAAGGGGGGGGGGGGGGGGCAGCAATGCTTTTGACAGTGTCCCATCACATGAAGGTAGCACCCTATAAACCATTTCCTAAGAATCAAATCCTGTATGAAGATAAAAGATTACATTTTTTACATTATGGGAAAATGCACTCTGCGGTTAGCTACATAGAAGCGTTTAGATGCACGTTAAATAATTTAAATGGTTACATGCACCTGCATGAAAAATATCTTTATAATGTTTACACTGTTTTTTCAAAACTATGGGCAGCTGGGATACTTAGCCTGGGGACTCAAACAAAAGTATCCTTCCTAGGACATCTGGCACACAACCACTATAATACCACTACAATACCGACTGCTTCAACTACACACAATGCAGTTTAACAGTAACATCAGTCTAAACTGCAGCTTTGACACACCTTAACAGGACACTAATGAAAATCTACTAGAAATTGCTTCCTACCAAAAGGCACATGTATGCAGATTACAGGCATACATAGCATAGGGCAATGCTAAAGCTGCAACTTGCTGATCAAAGAAATGAAAAGGGGGGGGGGGGGTGAAAAAAAAAAAAAAAGTAAAAAGACTTATCCAGTTCAGACATCAAGAGCTCAGCAATTATAAGTTACATTGCCTTCCTATATACACAAGGCAGTACCAATGGCAGACTTTAGAATTTAGGAGATAGTTTGGCCAAGCCAGGAAATGGGGACACTAAAACAGAACGTTATGTGGAAAAATAAAGGGGCAAACTGGCAGCATTTTTAATGCAGAAGTGACATACTATGTCTCTTCTGCATTAAATTTACCTGTCCACCCCTGTACAGCGAGCTGTGCACATACAGCTCATTGCCCAAGTTTGGCAATGCCGAGATGACTGAATTCCCACACGTGCCCAGGAGCTACATGTCAGCCCAGCCAATGAAAGTAGCTGGCAATCGATATGCAGAAGCCAGCCACCTGAAGAGGTCAGTTTGCAGCGGGGAGCTCCAAGACATTGCATCATTGGAGTGAAGGAGAGTATAGTTCCACTTTAAGGGCCAAAACACACCTTTCCACTGTGAAGCATTGATGCACTTGTTACCACAATGCACATTAAGTGCATTAGCATGTTGTGGTATTCATTTTTAAACGGGACTTCCAACACACTAAGGCAACATAGCTCAAATGCACATGCATTGCAGCACACCACAAAGCAAAGAATAAAGCACTACCATGCACTGTGATACATTGTGTTACCAAAAATAGTGTTCACTTTTTTGGATGTTCTGGTACATTGCTAGCCCATTCATTGGAATGGGCTGCCTTAACACAACACATTTTAACATGTGAAAACCTTTGTAAATACTCAAAAAAGTTGATAGTGGGTAAACACCACACAATGAACAGCTCCAGGTGCTTTGGAAGACAAAAGCAGCCTCAGTCCCAGCTACTCCCAGCTAAAAGTTAGTAAAAACTGGCCAAGTTTTAGACCAAGAGTTTGTTTACCCTTAAATGACAAGTTACAAAATACATCATAGCTTCTTCAGTAAATGAACATGTAGCCCTCAATTCTGTAAAATGATGCTTACTTTTCAAGCTGGGCTCACCTTTCTGTCCTTCCAGGCTGTATGGACCATTTGATGGGCAGTCCCAGCACTCAGCTTTGTTCCCTACCCACACAAGCACAGGTCACATAATGCTAAGCTCAGCCACTGTAAGAGCAGACTGTGTGTCTAGGAACTGCTTGTTTGTGAGATGCGAGGGCTCCGCATCAAATGGTCGGTACAACCTGCCACCCAGGCAGTAAAGATAGGGAGCCCAATGGAAAAAAGGAGCCTGAAGAGTAAACATTTTACAAAACATGGGACTGCATGTTAATGCACAAGGAATCTTTTTACAAATGTTATTAAAAAGGTGAACTAAAGCAACCCGTAAACTGCCCTAATTATGAATATGAAGGGATGTGTCAAGCCAAATGGTACAAAATGTGTGCTTCACAAAATTTATGCATGGAAAAGTTTACATTATATTATCCTTTTTAAAATGTGGCCTGCAACATCTAGGCCACACCAAGCCGTGTACTCTCTTTAGTATGGCAATTAGCTTCTACCAAGCTGAATGGAGGACAGCCAGGAGCAAATTGTAAGCTGCCAGACAACATGATTTTGTATACATTGGTAAGGACGCCACAACAAAAGCATTGGCTGCAATTTCCTTTTCTTTTGTCACACTACCAAGCTTCTGGGATCTGCCAACTGTAAACCAATCACAAACTCCACAAAAAATAAGTCTGTATGTTGATCCAGAAATATAAGGATTAAAGTGTAAGTTCAGTCAAAATCTAACTCTACAGGATTGGATAGATTTAGGTTTAGAATGGGGCAAAGAGTAGATTTAACCCCTTCATGACTAAGGGTAAAACAAATCAAACTCCTAAGCACAATTTTGCAACTTTGACATGTTAGAAAAACCCATACACACCACAACTACTTTGTACTTTTAAATTCAGCTGTATATTTCTTGCTACTACCATAACCTACCTCCAAAAAACAACCCAAAATAACTTCTCCTGTCCCAGACGATAGCAAAGATACCACATGTGTATATGTTAGTTGTTTGTACCCACAGTACAGTCCAGAAACCATAGTGCACAATTTTTATTCTGACACTGATACTAATTTTAAAAACTGCAAAAAAAAAAAAAAAGGGACCTTGACCAAAACACTAACACCACCTGCTGGCACAGACATAGATCAAACCTAGATCTAGGTATTTGTTTATTTTTATTTATGTCACACTTTTTTCTCTGAAAGGATACAATGTATTTCTCTCCTCCATCCAGAGAGAGAAAAAACAAAGGGAGCGGGCTTCACAGTGACTGATCATCGTGACAGCCAATCAGAGGCTATCACAGCAATCAGGTGACCTGGAATTGAGAGTTCTGGGTCCCGATTGTTAGAACGGGACCCTGGGCTCTCAGTGACACCCCAGTCCTTGTGCTGGGAGTGCGCTGCCAGCAGAAAGACAGGTAAACTAATTTGCATGCAGTTGACATCAAGGGAACTAAAAAAAAAAAAAACAAAAAACAAAAAAAACAAAAAAACAACAACAACATGCTATACTTACCTTTTCTGAAGCTGATCCAGTCTCCAGGAGCAGCTGCTGTGTACAGAAAGAGCGGACAATGGCTATGAAATGACTAGGAAATGACATCACCCAAAGAGTTACTTCACTCCCACTGAAGACACCGCTGACAGCTCAAAGTGGGACCAGACTGGAGCAGCTGCAGAACAGGTCAGCAGAGCCATCTCTTTCTTACAGGACTAGAACTATTTGGTTTAGAAAGTGGCTGAGAGTAGGTTTAGCCTTAGACAGGTTTAACTGAGCTGCCACTTTAAAGTAGAACTTCACCCTCTCTATCAACATTGACCATTTTTAATCCTTACGCTGCTAGCATTAGTAAACAGACAGGAATGTACATATTTACTGGTTTAAAAAAAAAAAAATGTTAACATTTCTTCAGTTACTTCCTGATTTCTTGCCTAGGCAAATGACGCCATACATCCCAGGAGTCTTCAGGAGTGGGGGGGAGAGAGAGAGGGGTTTCTCAGATAAGCATGCCCTACTTCAAGTATGCTTGAGCAAAGGGCACCTGGGTTCCAGGAAGTCAACACTACATGAACCATCTGCCCTTAGAGCCAGTTCACACCATAGAAACAATCCAGATGTGTTCTGGATGCATTTCTGCATGCGCATTTTTGACAAGTTCTGGTGCGTTTGATGCTTTCCAGTTCATTCCCCCCCTCTTTTTCTTTAATTTAAATAGGAACATGTACAGACCAGTGCGTTTTAGGTGCATTTTTGATCCGTTTTACCACTTTTCAGTTGCAGAAAATAAAAGTAGAACAGGCTGCATTTTTCCTACACAAAAAAACTTTACTGGAACGCACTGGAACTGCAAGCACTGATATGAACTATGACATTGACACACATATAACTTACTTTCTGTGCATTTTGGATGCAGAAAAAAAAAGCACACAAATGCATGTAGTGTGAACTAGCCCTTACTCAATATGGCAATTGCCAGAAAGGGCGTTTTTCTGAGTAATTTCTCAGCAAAATAAAGCATGGAGACATGGATAGATGAGGTATGCTTTGAGAATTAAAAATTAATTAAATAATTTTGCTTTGTGGTACTCCGATGCATTTTAGTTCTGCTTTAAGGAAAAACAAAGCCATAACAGAGAAAATATTGGGACCTTGTTTACACAGGCAGCAAAAGGGCGGAAAATAAAAAGCTGAGCTGCATTTTAACCAATCTCCCGAATGCCCTTCTAAAAAAGAACATACAGCCAGAGAACGCTGTACACATGCTGCAGCCACAACAAATTTCATGTGGCTTGTTAAGTTTGACAGATAACACTGCCAGTCAAACTCATCAAAGCTCAACTCAAAGCCAAATATTGGGCTTGCAGCTGTGGCACTGTAATCCCATTCAGAAAAGCATTCAAGTATTGGCTCCCGAGTCCTTGCAAGCTGCTGCACTACTGCCCTGTAACAAGCAATCCACTGGCAGAGACTGACACACATGTAAAACTTAACCAAGACTGCAAATGGCTCTCAGTAGCATTGCAAATGCAAGACTTTTAAAGCCATGCCAAGATTTCTCACAAAATACAACATTGCTTCCAGAAGCAGTATATTGTTCTGGTTAGGATTAGGCATTAAGAATGAATAAACTAAACCACTTCACAAGCAATTTGTGTGATCCACAAAACTACCAATAAACGCAGAACAAATGCATCTAAAAAAAGGAAAAGATGCTTGATTACATTTACATACAAGGAAATCGCAAGATCCCAAACACTATTCAGAACTCGAACACGAGTTTACCCAGGCTAGGCGAAGTATAGTTTTAGTCTTACAAGTTTCACAAGGCGTTTGCCTTCTTTGCAGTCCCCCATCATGCCAATCTGTGTAACTTTTTCATTTCGGAAACAACACTTGCTCTGGGCTATGCACAGCCTACCTTCTATCACCAGATGAGAGGTCTCTAGTATGGCGATTGGCTTCCCACACTGTCTGATGCAGGGAAAAGCAGGTGTTGCCACCACATCCACAAGCTTCAGCAGAAGATTGGGACAGGAAAGCATGAACTCCTTGTTTAGCCTGCCAATGAGCAAACTTGTCACCGTGTCTAGTCCCGCCAAGGTATTCTATCTGCAGAACAGAAAAAACTGCTACAGGTATACAAAAATATCTGCAGCAGCTCAAGGCTAGGTTCACACGTGTGAGCAATTGCCGCTGCAGGACTGCACCTGTTCCCACAGTTGCAACCACCGGCACGGAAAACCGCAGGAAATGCGTGGGTGCCATTAATCCTAATGGCCCCCGCACGCACTTGAAATCGTGGCAGCCACTTCCCATGCTGGAACTGTGCTTGTGGTTTCTATGTGACCTGCAATTTAAAAAATGATGCAGGGAACTTCTCTGCGTTTTCAGGAGCACAGCAACCCATTCAAATGAATAGGCTGCCATGCCCACACAAAACATGGCTCACAAAGCCACAGTAGTGTGAACCAGGCTAAAAAAAAAAAAAAAAAAAAAAAAAAAAAGACTGAAGTTGTTGGGATGAAAGGCCCATTCCCATTGGTGCAGGCAGTAAGGGCTGAGGTAGTTTGCCCTCCAATTGTGCACTCCTGCAACACGAGCAGCAGAGAAGGACGACCAATTTTTCTCCGCCCATATGACATGACACTATATATTTTATACATCAGTTATTTTAAAATATAAAGTACACTACGGCTTTTTTTTTTTTTTTAGTCTCCTGTCGTTTCCAGGCCTGTCCATGCTCCCTATCCTATGTTATTAGTGTAGAGTAAGCAGTGCCATTATTTCTGGTCACATGCTCTGCTCTATGTGTACTATAATTCCCATATAGGTGAACCTTAGATTGTATGCCCCTTGAGGGTTAGGGACTGATGTGAATGTACAATATATATGTAAAGTGCTGTAGAAATTGACAGTGCTATATAAGTACCTGAAATAAATAAAATGTATCTGCAGGTAGATGTGTATTCCATCTCAGGGGTGAGCAGAAAAGGGCAGATATGTTCACATACACAAGGAGGGAATGGAGAATGAACATAGCCATCCTAGAACAAGAGGTATGAGAACAGCAGAAATAAGGCTTGCATTTAGAAGATGAAATAAAAGGAATCGATGGAAGGTACAATCTACACTTTAGACACATTACATTTATTTTTACAGAACATTAGTTTAGAGTCAATTAAAGTGGTATTAAACCAAAAAGTAAACATATTGCAGCTTACCAATTCTTAGATGTGATTGCTGCATTAGCTTTCTTTTTTTATGCTTTGTTTGCACCTTGTGATCAGGCCAATAAGTGTTATTTTTCAACAGAAAAACTATTTACCACTGACAGGGGCGCTTAAAATATTTAGCTTTTACCCCAAAAGCAAAAACACTGCTGTAGCTGCTTGTGTATCTGAAGTGTGAGCTGCAGTTTGGCTTCAATTTGTATTAGGTATATCTGTTAGTTCATTTAACACTCCTCTCATCCCCTAAATCAGTTTCTCAACCGAGGTTCTGCGAGAAGTCCCTAGGGCAGTGGTTCTCAACCTGTGGGTCGCGACCCCTTTGGAGGTCGAACGACCCTTTCACAGGGGTCCCCTAAGACCATCAGAAAACACATATTTCTGATGTGTAAAGAGCAGCTACTGTGTAGAAAGCAGCTGCTGTGTTGAAAGCAGCTACTCTGTTAAAAACAGATACTGTGTTGAAAGCAGCAGTATTGGAGGTAAAACGACACTCATGAATTATAATTACTGGGTAAATAATTTTATGGTTGGGGGTCACCACAACATGAGGAACTGTATTAAAGGGTCACGGCATTAGGAAGGTTGAGAACCACTGCCCTAGGGGTTCCATGTTGATCTACCCATCACAGACAGCAGACGGGTAGATCTAGAGTCTCAGCAAACACATGCAGGGTAGCGTGGGAAACGGCTGTAATAAGACCTCATAGCGCGATTCTTCCCGCTGGCCCCTCCTTTCCTGCAGTCCACCCCAAATGTTTGTATGTGACATCACCTGGGTGGATGGGAGAAAAGGAGGGGCCAGCATGAAAGATAGTGCTATGACAGAGGACTTATTACAGCCACTTCCCACACTACTCTGCATTTGAAGGACACTGCCTACAACTGAGTGCCCCATAATGTGCCCTGCTGTGCCCCTCTGACGACCTGTGCTCTATCCAGCTGCGCCCTGTACTCTGCTCATCTCAAGTTAAACCCAGAATTGAGCATCTGTGCAGGAAAAAAAACAAACCAAAACTGTACAAGTTTCACATAAAATAGGTAAGTTTTATTATCTTTTTTATATTTAATGCCATTTCTAAAAATAATTGTTGTATCAGAGCACGCTGATCACACCAATGTTCCATAAGCTGTAGATCTGAACATTATTTCAGGTGTTCCCTGAGATCTGAAACTTTTTGCCAGGTGTCTCTAGAAGGTAAAAAGGTTGAGAAACACTGCCCTAGATTAACAAAGCTTGATGTCCTAACGTGTCCCTGTGCGCCTTCTTCCAGAGAGGGGGCACTAAGGCCTGGTTCACACCAATGAAGTTTGCATTTGATCCTTTTTTGCATTGCGCTTTGGTGTTTTTAGCCGCAAAATGCGATAAACACACTGCATGCGTTTCAGCAACGTCTCCATTGAGCTCTATTCTAGCAAAAACACTGCTTGTGTTTAAAAAAAAAATTCATGACCCTTTCCAAAAGGTAGAAAAACGCATAGATGCGAACAAGTCTCATAGTAAACTGTGTTAAATGGACTGTAGTGCGTTTCTGCAAAAAGCAAGAAAAAAAAGAAAAAAAAACAAAACACCACATTTCTGTGAACTAATGCACACTGCTGTCCCTAAACTGATGTTTTTGGGACTTTTGTTTTTTTTTTTGTTTTTTTGATCTAAGCCCCTGAACGCACCTCACTAAAAAAGTATCCATGCACACAAAGGCTTTCAAGGGAGTTTAGAGGCAAAGTGCTTTCTCTTGGACGCAGGAGAATCTCATTCAGAAGAGGATCTTTTGGACATAAATGCCAAAAGCCAATAAACGTACCTGATCACTAGACACATTTAAATAAAATATTCTCAGATAGAGTGGAAAGGGATTAGAACACCTGTGAAATTTTTATTGCTGTCTGCGACCCTCATTAGGGAAACTCATCCCCCATTTGTCATGTTTACGGTCATCAGCGAAGGAGGGGGCAGGAGAGGAGCAGTGTATAGAGACAGACTCCCTCACTTACCACTGCTAAATGTCATTACCAAATTTTTAAATGCAAATGCCGGCTTTTCTTTTTGTCCACTTTATAGCTCAGAGAAGGAGCTGTCACTAGCATTGATGCTAAAGTAAACAAAAGGGCGAGGTGACTAGTTAATGTCACTGGGTGACCCCATCCCTTTTTTACTTTAGTGGTGGCAATTAAATTTAGGTGCGGCAAGTGAGGAAGCCTGCCTTTCTCCATTGCCCCCACATCTGAAGTACACAGCCCCCCAAACCCTCTGGTCAAATAGTCCGCCCCTCATTGGGGCTGGGTCTCATTAATCGGCACCTGTATTGGCTCACTTTTTCCTATCGGCAAAATGGCGATAGTGCTAATTTTGGAAGTTATGCGCCGAAATTTCGATGCATCCCTACTTAGATCCAATTTGGATTTTATTCCTGTGTGCCCCAAAGTGAGATTACTCCTTTGGGCTTTACTTAGGTCTAAACTTCCATACAGTAAAGTATCAAATATGAAATGCATTAAAAATGAGCTAATATTTGTATAAATTTAGGAGGTACCAGCCCTGCACTAAGAATAGAACATGACTATCCCAGCTCAAGGTTGCTTCCTTATTTACAAAAGTGTACTACGATAAGAGCAAAGAAAGAAACACACTGGCTTGTAGTACAAGTAACAGTCAATCCAGACAGACTTTGGGAGGGGACACCATCATGGGCAATTTTTAAGCCACAAAACGCACACAAGACCTCTGTGTCCACAAAAATCTACATAATGCAACATTCACTTTGAGAAAAGAAAAACCATACTGAGCACAAACAGCACTGAAAATAGAAAATCTTTAAAATTACAAGGCATTTAAAAAAATAAGGGCTAGACAATTATTGGTAGTTCAAGCTCCTCTCTTCTGAAACTTCAACCACAAATATATATATTAAAAAAAAAAAAAAAAAAAAAAAAAAAATTGCACACAGACCTCATTTCTTTTATAGAACAAGTAGGGAGCTTTCTGTAAGGAGAGTAAAGTGTGCCAAACACTGATCAAAATTCCACTAGTCCAGAAGGGACCGTCCAGATTTCAAATCAGCACATGGGCTTCCTTGCTCCACAGGAATCAAATATTTTACTCTACTTCAGTCACAAGGAAGTGAAATTTTTGCAGCCAATCAGCGCATCCATTGATCAGTGTATTTTGACAGTGGTGGGTGCTTCCGTTCACCTCATTTGTATGAATGGAGGAAGCTTTTTTACATTTAGCCATCGGTGTGAACACCCACGATCAGCTTTAGTATGGATTAGGGCTCAATCTAGAATATGGATATAACATAACGAGTAAACAATGGAATTTTTGAGATTTAGCCGTAGTGCAATGCTGTACAAGAGGATGGACAACACAAAACAAGGAAAAAAAAAAAGGAAAATGAATTAGGATCCAGACTGCCAAATCTAGACTGACATGTAAAAAGGAACCCTTTGCAGCAAAATATGGGATCTCACATGGGTTTTTATCTTGATCCTAGCTTCTATAATGAGCTACAGAGCGTAAGAATAATGCAGCCAGTGAAATCTAAACTCTTATTCTGAATACCTGTTTTAGGTCTCTGCTGAGGAAGCATGGGTTGCTGGTTATGGATGGTATGCAGTCAATTTTCCTTTGAGAACTGGAAAAGGCTAACAGCAAGGTGCAAATTGTCAATCATTTACATATATCCTATATCAATGCATACAATGTAGAACCAGCTACTATGGAAGTGACAAGACTGATCAGAGACCAATAAGAAGGTTGGTAACAGGACAGGTCTGGGGAAATAAAAACAAACGTTTAAGGAGCTGGTCATCACAACCGCAACAGGTGGGAGTAAAATTACAGTACTTCTGTTTAAGTATTCATCTGTATCAGTTCAGCCTTGGCAAACATGTATACAAGCCAGCTGGAACAATCCTGCTTTTTAGTTACACAAAGCCACAGGTTTTCATTGTGCACCATTACAACCTTCTAGCCGCCAGCAGCCTGACAACCAACGACATCACCAGTTGATGAGGATGTCAGTTGCCTGCACAGCATCCTTGTTTGAATCTCCCCTGCCTCTGTCAATGCTGGGTTCACATTAGCTTAGTGAGGGAGAAGAGAAACATCGGAATATTAGTCAGTACCAGTGTGCAAAAGTGTATTTGCTTAGGAAGAATAAATTGCCTCCAACGCTGGGTGTCCTATATTTATGGATGTTGTTGCGTTATATAAAAACTATTAGGATCGTTTTTTACATTTTAGAATGTGGTGCCTCAAGACTGCCCATAATTGTAAAGGGTGCCTTGGGACTGTCCATAATCTTAGATGGTGTCTTGACATTGTCCATTATTTTAAAGGGTGCCTAATATAAAAAAAAAAAAAAAAGAAAAAAAGGTTAAGAAGCACTGTATTAGTTCATCCACTAGTAAAACAAGCAATATAATCTGCATTACCTGAGGTTTGGGAACATTGTGGCTTATAATGCCTAAAGCTAGGCTTAAAATTAAACTCCAGGTTTCTTGAGACTTTAAAGAGTTCTTTTGGACCATGCTTGTTCCGCTGATTGGCTGGCTGAGGTGGAGAGGCATGCGGATGACATCACTGTCTCCTGCACAACCTCAGTAAACACGATATACATTGATAAAATACAAAAGCTACCTTTGAATGGCTGTGCAGTGCTCAGCCAGATTGGATTTTGTTCTGGGAGCAGGACAGTCTCCATCCCTCTGCTAGTATATAATGCTGTATACTGAATGTAGCTCACGTGCTACAGCCCTCCCAGTTGGCATATCTGTTGGTGAAGCAAATAGTTTGGACGAGCTTGGCTCAAACTACTTAAAGCAAACCAGGATTTCAGCTTTAGGGCTCATTTACACTAGTTGGATGTGTTCAAGCCCCATGACTGAGCCGATCTTTTACTACCTCCAAACTGCTACCCCCCATTAGCTGAAAAGGCAGCAGCCCAGGGTGTACACATACTGCATTGCTTTGCTTCATAGCCATGGTAGTTAATATTCCCTGTCACTCTGCAAGCTCGCGTGCAAGTGCAGGGTACAAGGCGTAAAAGCAGGTGAGGAGGCACTACAAACCCTTCTCATTGCCTGTCAAATGTGCTCTGAAGAGCAATGCAAACATGGATCACTTTTCAAAAAGCAAAGTTAGCATAAACAAGCCCTTAAGGAGAATGTAATCGGCAAAGCCAGAACACACAAAACTCCAAGGTGTTCCATGAGAAATTTTGCTTTCGGGAGTATCAGTGACTAGCCCAAATGAACACCTTTTCTCCCCAGGCTACATCTTTACTTCAAGATAGAATAAAGCTTGCCAGCAGGGACAGGTAAAATTTCAATGTATGGCAGTTCTTGCTTGACAAGCAAAACGTTGGCTAAACTTATGTCGTAGGGACATGCTGAAAAATGTTCCTCGATCAGTCGCTGCAGCCACGGATTAGTTTATTCTGACAGTGGCAGAGGATGGTGTCAGAATACAAGGTCATAGCGGGGGGGGGGGGGGGGGGGGGATTCCTCCATCCACTTCGCATCAGTGTCCACTCAGTTTCTACAGAGCAGACAGACAGAGCCCACTCTGCTCTATGGGTGACCAGGAGTATACAGACTTTGCAATCCATTTACATCATACTACCGTCCAATCCGTTTCAAACAGGAGAGGACAGATCCAGGAACCATGATCACAACCTCCACGAGGACGCTCTGGAAGTTGAGTGAAATGCATGGGGGGGGGGTGGTTTTGGTTGGAGCCCTGGCTGAGGCTGTCATACACCTTCTCACAGGTTTTTGCTGTGATGTGAGACTTTTAGGATTTCCTTTCCCTACTGGATATTTTGACAAGTTGGACCAAATGAACCAATTAATTCACTAACAGACACAGTGTGAGCTCTACAAACTGTATTTAGCCTCAGCTACATAAAGCCTACAATGCTGCTTTCCAGCAGAGGGGTGGGACCTTCATGCCCAGCTTCTGTAACAAAATTCATTCTGCCTGGGAGCTGCTTAGCCATTCACAACAAGCTTTGTATTACATGAATGAATACGTAAACATTCTCGAATTGGGCGAGTCGGAGATTGTAACGTCATCTGCCTGCCTCAGCCAATCAGAGGAAGTATTATAGTCACAGAATACAAAGCTTCCTATGGATAGCTAAGCAACGCTCAGTCCAATTTGACTCTGCTCTAGGAGCCAGACATGAAGGTCCCGTCCCATTGCTGGTACACAGCACTGTAAATGATATAACTGAGGCTACATACAGTTCACACAGTGCTCACAGCCAGTGCATGTTATGGTAAGTAAATGGTTAATTTGGAGCAAATAGGCCCTAGGTGTTTTACAATGTATACAGATCATTCATATCAATTGCCACAGAAGAGTAGTGCCAGTGTCTCACACCTGGCCCAGCTGAGTAGTATATTACCAGTGTTTCTCAACCTTTTTTCAGTCAAGGCACCCATTAAAATTATGGACAGCCTTGAGGCACCCCACTATTGTAATAGTTTTACATAATGCAGAAACATCCACACATGTAGGGCACCCAATGTAGAGGTGCTTTATTCTTCTAAATCAAAATACACTTTTGCACACTGAATAGTATTCCAGTGTTTCTCTTTTCCCTCACTCGGGTAATGTGACCCTAGCGTTCATGGAGAGGGGCAAACAAGGATGCCGTGCAGATGACCGACATCCTCCTTGATGGATGTCATTGATTGTTGGATGCCAACAGCTAGAAGGTCGAATGAAAACCTGTGGCTTTGTGTAATTAAAAGGCAGGCTTCATTCACCTGCTGGCTTGTAAACATATTTTGGGCAATTTTTAGGCACCCTGGGTGAAAGACTGTATTATAGCACTGATTTTATGGCATGAAGGTATCCAAAAGAACATACAAACTGCATGCATCTAGTCTCCCTGGTGGAAAAGAAAAGCACACCACACAGGACTGCAAGGCCACAACTACCAAGCAATAGAGAAGAACCTAATGCAACTTTTTATGCCTGACAATAAAATCTGTGGGCTAAGGAGAATGTAAAAAGATTTAAACAAAAAGAGAAAGAAGAAACAAACATAAGCGATGTGCAGTTTTGTGTAGGAAATACCGGCTTGAAAGGATAACTGCATTATACAGCTCTATAAAGTTATCCTATAACCTCCCCCCCAAAAAAGCTTATGCTGGCCATACACAAGTAGATTTTCACACTAGTAGATTTTCACAGAAACATTCGTACAGTAATTCTTAGTACATTAGATGACTTGACGAATGTCATTTGAAATTACGGTTTGCTTTTAACATTTTATTTGGAACAAATTGACTTTACTGAATGAAAACTGCATGAACATTTACATAATCTTATCAATGTAAGCCAATGTGGTAATACATATCCATAATTGAGACAAAAGGTGTGCGACAGTGAGCTTTAGTTTAGCCAATGGAAAGAACAGTTGGCAGGTTTTGAAAGCCTGTTGACAATTCTGATACCTGTAACAGTAATCAATGGGAAAATTTCTTAACATCTGTGTTGCATTTAGGAAGCTGCAGATTTTGATTTTCTTTGATGCTGTAGGCAATAAGCCTGTCAAATCCTTGCTGGACACAACAACCCAATGCTTAAACAGAGGTGTATAGTAAGCTCTTGAACCAAATGCCCAGGTACATTTATATTTTTCCTTTCAAAATGTAATCAGGCCAAGTGCAAAGTGGATAAGGGTTACCCAAAGGGTGCAACAATGGAAACATGTGACTGCTGTGGGACCCAAAACCATAAAGATTGCTTGTGTTGTCAAGGTTCACATCAACCTTGTTGCACGTTAACTAAGGATGCTCAGAATATACTCAGTCATTGACATGAGAAATGTGGAGATTCACTGCTTTAGGATACTACAGCAGAATGCCTTACATTTCTACCTCGACATCTTAGAAACTCGCTTCGGTCCTGCGAATAGTATGGAAAGGCTACTTTTTCTTAACATAAAAAATATAACATGTCTCTGTGTAAATGTAAGAAATGTAAGAACCCATTGATGGGTTTGAAAGTTGGGAAGGAATGACCAGTTTCTAAGACCTGTAAAATTCAACCCCAGATCTACTATAAGAACTATTAAAGTGGTTGTAAAGGCTCAAGGTCTTTTACCTTCATGCATTCTACACAAGGTTAAAAAAAAAACCACCTGTGTGCAGCAGCCCCTCTAACCCCCCCCCCCCACTCCCCCGCAATACCATCCTGAGCCCCATCACGATCCAGCGATGTCCATGAAAGCCTTGGCTCTCTGGGGTCTCTCCCTCCTCATTGGCTGAGACAGCAGCGGGTGCCACTGGCTTCCGCTGCTGTCAATCACAGCCAGAGAGCCAAATGAGGAGAGAGGGCTGAGCTGAGCTGCGTGTGTGTGTGTGTGTGTGTGTGTGTGTGAATTGAAACAGAGCCGCGGCTCAAGAGTGAGCCTGTTTCAATGATCTCATAGCAAGTAGCGTGCTCTGGGGGCACTCGGCAAGAGGGAGGGGCCAGGAGTGCTGGCGGGGGAACTGATAAGAGGAAGATCAGTGCAAAACCGCTGCATAGAGCAGGCAAGTATAACATGTTATTTAAAAAGAAAAAAAAAAACAAAAAAAAAAAACTACCTTTAATTCCACGTTAAGTCTGGGAAACCCATACAGTAGGATTCCATGATAGGTAAACCAGAACTTCCACTACAACTCCTAACGTGACCAAACAGCTACTAGTAACACAGTCCTTGCTAAAGACTGTACAAAAGGGTGAACAGATGAGCCCTATGATCACCTATAGGTCAGTTCTGTGAAGAAAATTGCTAAATTGCCAGTCACTAACCCATGCACGGGATCACCGTTGAGTGGGACAGGGTAGCGGGCTGATGACATGCTGTCCGACTTAGCCAGAGGATGCTTTGTTTTCATTCACAGAATAAAAAGCTGCCTATGAATGGTTGAGAGCTACTCAGACCAACTCTGCATTGTTTCTAGTGTGAGACTAGAAGTCTCTGTCTCACAGCCAGAACCCAGAACTGTGTACTGTATGTAGCTAAAGCTACATGCGCTACATACTGTACAGTGATTAGAGCCAGCGCAGCACTTGGTGAATAGTTATTTTCAACCAGCTTGGTCCAAACAAAGTCACAGAAAACCTGGAGTAGATCAGCTATAAGTTATGTAGATCATTACTTCTAGATACTGAGCCTGTAGAACTAACAGAACATTCATATTGAATTGCTACAACATGTTCTGTTACGAGCGTATCATAACATACCAAATCAGCGACAAGGGTCAGAGTGATGAGTCAAGACACCACATCTACTGGCTGCAATACTGACTATAACCCACACGTGGTGTAGGATAAGTATCACACGAATGACTCGCCTGTCTGTGCAGCAATCTGGCCTGGTTTATGCTATTATATAGAACTTGGGGCTCAAAAATATCCAGGCGAAGGGCCAGTTTACAGTCCTTTAGATTTTGGAGGCGGTGAGGGCAGACTGTAGCCAGTGGCAGTAGGAGATGTCCCAGGACCAGTGAGAGTAAACAATGCCTCAGGCTTAAGTGGGAGTAAAAAATTACATAGCACCTGTGGTCAGTAGGAGGAAAAACGGTGCCCCATCATTGGTATTAAAAGGACGAATAGTGCCCCATTGTGGTGTCAGTGGAAGAAAGGAAGGATTGGTGTTGTATCAGTGGGAGGAATAGTTCTAAGGGCTGGATAAAAGCAAACAAAGGGATGCATTCGGCCTGAGGGCCACAGTTTGGAGACCACGGTTATAGAACAGACACTATGAAAGAGTATAGTGACCACACCAAGTCATGTAAAGGGCCTAGAGTTGAAATCGATATGGCTTCATGCATTGTGCTAAAACAAGAATACATCCACCGCAGGAAGAGCTACACAAATACAACATATGATGCCAAAAACTCTTAAGCTACTTCATGAGTTGCACGCTTTACCAAGAAAAATTATTTTTTAACATTCCGCCAATGGTAGATGACTGGAAGCATGTCATATAACCCTACCAGTTTTAGGCACAGGGAATGCATCTAGTAATGCCAGAATACGGATTTACTGCTGAATGAAAACTCAACAACCAGTAACACTGAGCCACCCGTGTACATATACAAGGACAAGTAAAATCAAAGTGATAGATGAATAAAGAACTGACTCTAATGTCACACATGTAAAATAATATTAACAAAAGTAGCTGAGAAAAGCCCAGATATGCACCCTTCCAGGTCTAATGTTCCAGAAATCATGGGGAGCATATACAGGGAGGACCCTGCAACTAGCATGAAGGCCTGTGGGAAAACAAACCATTTCCATGTTTCTGTTAGGCCAGAGGAGACTGGGTGATGGCAATCTTATGGATTTCTGGTTTTAGGTAAGCAGAAACTCTCTCGTGCCGTTCTGGAACATGATTGGTAGAGAAAGAATCCACATTTTTACTTAATTTACACTGTACGCATGTAAACTTTAGTGCTAACTTTTACATCTGTACAGCATAATGAATCCGCTATTTAGGGCTGACATGTAAACCGTGAGCACTCAGTGGGTGCCACCATTGATTATAGGTGGTGTACATATATCTGAATGAGTCAATCATTGATGGTGGGGTATGTGCAGAATGACCCCAGCCTTCATTCATCAATTCATTCATCGAATGCTGAGGTAATTCTGTGAATGGCTGCTGCTGTATGAATAGCTCATTCAGGGATGACTACGTAAATGTATCCAACATTCGGTCAGAAAGAAGCAATGTAAAGCTTAACCAAGATAAAAGGGGCATACTGCTAACAGGTATGTCCGTTAAAGGAGCTTACAGTCTAATATATACACACACACACACTAGGCCCAATTTAGACAGAGACCAGTTAACCTACCAACACGTCTTTGCAGTGTGGAAGGAAACCCCCACAAGCAGAGCGAGAAAATGCAAACTCATTTATAAAGCAGTGAACCTGACATTTAAAGCAAGTGAATCTTCCAGGTACATGCGGTTCAAATTGCCATGATTAAAATCACCGCTAGTGAATTTTTGGTTTTCGGTTTTCTAAATAGGCCGCAAAGTGTATAGGTAGCTATTCACCGGAGTGTACACTGTGGAACCTGGCAGTGTAACACCTGCTAATCGCTCCCTTTTGAAGCCTGTGGATACAGACCTTTATAGACACTGCTCTATTCTACCAAGAAAACCACAGCAGCCAAAACACTTGCATAACCCATATAGCAGAGATTTAAATGAACATTCAGGAGGAGAAAAAAAAACCAAACACACTACATTTAACTGCCAGTTACTAAAAGTAGATTAAATACCTTTTTGCAATATGCTCAACACCACTATCTTGTTTTACAGGTTACAGCTTACATAAATCTGGGGATTAAATGGCAACTATAATAAATGGTATGGTTATCCTGTACAAGAAAGCAAACTTATCGACTATCATATGCAGCAAAGTGGTCAGTAGTGTTGTACTGATGAAGGGGGGCACTATCACGATGGAGTTTTATATTCAGCTATTCTTTGTTACATTTTATGTCAACAAGGCAGACAAGGAACAAGGACAACCATAGGTTCACAATAGTACATAGGTATATAGTTATGAGGTTAAGAATACAAATGTACATTCAAACAGTACAACATGAACCATGGGGGGAGGGGTGTATGATGGAGTTTTAATCTCCATCCACAATACAAAAACATAAATTGCATATAAACCTTAACGCACCTCTCTGATATACATACATACACTATTGCCAAAAGTATTGGGACAGCCCTCCAAATCATTGGATTCAGGTGTTTTAATCACGGCCACAGGTGTATAAAATCAAGCACCTAGGCATTCACACTGCTTCTACAAACATTTGTGAAAGAATGGGTCACTGTCAGGAGCTCAGTGAATTGAAGCATGGTACAGTAATAGGTTGCCATTAGTGAAATTTCCTGGCTACTAAATATTCCATGGTCAACTGTTAGTGGTATTATATCAAAGTGGAAGCAACTGGGAACAACAGCAACTCAGCCACAAAGTGGTAGGCCACGTAAAATTACAGAGCGGGGTCAGTGCATGCTGAAGCACACAGTGCACAGAAGTCGCCAACTATCTGCAGAATCAATAGCTAAAAACCTCCAAACTTCGTGTGGCCTTCAGATTAGCACAACCGTGTGTAGAGCTTCATGGAATGGGTTTCCATGGCCGAGCAGCTGCTTCCAAGCCTTACATCACCTTACATCAAGTGCAATGCAAAGCATCGGATGCAGTGGTGTAAAGCACACTGCCACTGGACTCTGGAGTGATGAATCACGCTTCTGGCTGGCAATCCGATGAACATGTCTGGGTTTGGCAGTTGCCAGGGAAACGGTACTAGCCGGACTACATTGTGCCAAGTGTAAAGTTTGGTAGAGGGGGGATTATGGTGTGGGGTAATTTTTCAGGGGTTGGGGTTAGGCTTGGCCCCTTAGTTCCAGTGGAATTAACTCTTATGGTGTCAGCATACCAAGACATTTTGGAAAATTTCATGCTCCCAACTTTGTGGGAAAAGTTTGGGGATGGCCCCTTCCTGTTCCAACATGACTGTGCACCAGTGCACAAAGCAAGGTCCATAAAGACATGGATGAGCGAGTTTGGGGTGGAGGAACTTAAGTATCCTGCACAGTCTCCTGACCTCAACCTGATAGAACACCTTTGGGAAGAATTAGAACGGAGACTACGAGCCAGGCCTTCTCGTACGACATCAGTGCCTGACCTCACAAATGTGCTTCTGGAAGAATGGTCAAACATTCCCATAGACACTCCTAAACCTTGTAGATGGCCTTCCCAGAAGAGTTGAAGCTGTTATAGCCGCAAAGGGTGGGCCGACTCAATATCGAACCCTAGGGACCAAGACTGGGATGCCATTAAAGTTCATGTGCATGTAAAGGCAGGCGTCCCAATACTTTTGGCAATATATCGTGTACACACACACACATCCTGCCAGAACTTTTGCAAGCTGATCCTGAGCATTCCACATGGGCTGCACTATTAACGGTTACAAATTACCCACTTCTCTGAGCTACATAACATTACATGTTATGAGGGAGGTGTTATGTAGTCCCAATCTGTCCTGTCCTAGGGGGACTATGCTGCTCCAGCATACAGTACAGTGAGTGTTGCCACTCTAGTAAAGAAGCGTTACCAGCAGTGGGGGGAAAAACCCCCCAAATGAAGCCATCACATCTACGTTCTGGTAGGCTGCAATATATCACATTTTTTTTTCTTGGGTTAACATATGCTTTTATCAAGATCCTGTCTAAAATTGCTTTGCCTCTGTGGCTCTAAGACAGATAGGAAAGAGAATATTAAATCGGACACAGAGTGATGTCAATAACCACATTTTCATGGTTACATGCTGCGTTGTGTCTGCAGCATACACACTCCAACAATATGACTATCATACAGAACAGAATTAAGCAACACCTGACAAATATCACAAACAAGTAAAATGAATGCTGATAAGTAACAAGCAGGACTGTCAAGGGTATCTGGCTGGTAAGGTTAAGAAGCTGAATTTTTGTAATGCAGAGCTTTAATACTGCAGTGTTATGAATTTGCCAAGGTATCAGACACTGAGCAAGCATGAGTTGTGCAGAGTTCACATTGTGACGCTTTTATGTTACCACAGCACTCTAGTACACTAGTCACCAAGAACTTTACTTTAATTCCTGGTTTCCACACAAAGGGCAAAGAGCAAAAAGAAGGGAAATAACATTTACAGTAATCCGAGTACACCTCCATGACAGAAAATAGGATACAGCCGTCCATTCTCTGAGTTCAGTTCACTTAGGCTGCATTCACACTAGAGCGTTTTGTAGCTTGAAGCTCAAAAAAAAGCTCAAACTTTAAAAAAAAAAAAAAAAAAAAAAAAAATCAATTGTTCTCCATGGTGCCTGTTCACACCTGATCCTGCGAACAGGCACCATACAGAACTGATTTTTTTAAGTTTGAGCTTTTTTTTAGAGCTTCAAGCTTTAGAACGCTCAAGTGTGAATGCAGCCTCAGAGTCGGACATAGGTAACCTCTCTAACAGCAATTGGCAGCACAGTTCTACGTCAGAGGTCTTACTAAACCTTGCCTGAAATTGTACAGAAGGCTATGCTGGGATCTGATGTTGGAATCTTGCTATATTTCGATTCACTTCCTAACCAAGAAATGTAACAGGCAGTGAAAGGAAATCTTTACAAAGTGAGGAGATCCACCTCCTGAATACGGTCCATGGATGTCCCTATTGGATGATTTACTGTTGCCTCTTGATCTGGTGACAAATATCACATCACTATCTAAGCGACAATGCTCCCTAGGACAAGCGGGGGAATCTACTTAGCCAGCAAAAGGATTATAACTGGACAGTGATTCTAATTCTTCTCCACATTATCCAAAAACTAAAAAAGGATTTGGATATACAGATACTTTAAAATATGTCTAGGCAAAACTTTTTATTTTAATCTTTGAGTGGGAAGGGTTAACCCTCCTAAAAAGGTTTATTTTTGCTTGTTTCCCCATTGGGGAAATTCAGGCCACCTTTCTACTGGTGAAAAAAAAAAAAAAAAAATGGTGATACTTATGTTGGGACCACAAAGGGAATATGTCAGTTTGATGTAACTTCCTGTAACATCACTGGGACAGGAAGTGAAAGGAAATTCCCCCAATGGTTTACAGTTAGCAAAAATAAACCCTTCTAACCTTTAAAAGGAAGCTGCCATTTTAGCCTCTGATCTGCAGTTGCTATGTTACTGCACATGTGATCAGTTGTGAAATAACTAGATGAAACAATAGGATGCAGAGAGCTCCTTGCTCATTCACACAACTACACTGCAAATTTAAAGATTGTTCCCACAGTCAAGGTGACTACAGTGTTTAGTTGTGACTAACTAAAAAAAAAAAATGCATCACATGGGTTTATGTGAGCTGGAACAAACCCAAGCCAAAACGCTGATACTGCAGATGTGCTATTTCATTTCTGAATTATGACCTTGAACACAAAAGAAAATATAAAAAAAAAAAAAAAGAAAAAAAAAAGAACAAAATCAGGTAATCCAACCCTGCGGCTGAGCAAATGTTTCTATACCAAAAGCATTTATGTGCTCAACTCCTTTGTCTTTCACTGCACCTTCACACTGCAAATACGTAGGCCTGACTGTACATAGAAACAACCATACATTATATTTTCTTGTACTCTAGACTGCTATAGTAGCCCCAAAGACTAAACTACAAAGTAAATATACTCAAAGCTTCTATAAACAAGAAAAAAAACTGGACAACATTAATGTACAGTAACAAACTTTCTTTTGCTTAGCTTTTTAAACTCTTCAACTGTATTTCATAGGAATGGTTCAAGAACTTCCATAAGGATTACAAGACATTTTGAAAGAAAAAAAAAAGCATTCAGCGCTCAAACACACCACTCAAGGTTATAAATACAGGGTGGAAAATGACCTTAACACATGCACAAGAACCCAGTAATAGAATATTGTGACAAGATTCCATAGGGAGTTGCAAATGAATCTTTTACTAAAGATTTCAGATAACAGAAAAAGCACACAAAGATACTCTTACAGTATTACCACCTGCAGCAGAAACCTGCAACATTTTGACACTTGGAAATGCAAATTGCCATAACAATTGCCCTGACTCTTAGACCAGAAGAAATAAAAAGTAGTACCTAAAGAAATGTAAAGTAAAAAAAAAAAAAAAAAGTTGAAAACAAGTAAATATTAGAATACTTTATTTACTAATACTAGTAGCAGAAAGATTAAAAATGGACAATGTTAACTGAAAGAGTGAAGTTCCTCTTCAAATTCAGGGCTGACATACATACTAATAAACATTTCACAAAGCAGCACAGGTTTTTAATATGTATCAAGACCCCTTGAATACATAGTCTATTTTTTGGAAAAGGTGAACTTGGCCTTTAGCCCTGGTACACACCACAGCAACTTCAAAGCAGTAAATGAAGTTGCACAAAAATAGTGCAGGAAGCTTTTTGAGTTAAGATTTAAACTGTTCCACTGCCGGTAACGGCATGCGACTTGTCATGCAACTTCGAACTCTCAGGGCACGTTCACACCATGGTGTAGAGACATCAGTTTTTCCACACACGTTCTGCAAGGGCACAACGAAATCAATTGTTGTCTATGTGCACTGCTCACACCACAACACTAGTATCACATGCAGATTATTTTCTGCATATAAAACTCATTGAAGAGCGCATGTAAACTAAATGTCTCTGGAAGTCTACACGTCAGTTTCCATCAGTTTTTCTGCACGTATGGTGTGAATGAGGCCTCAAGTAGCATGACAAGACGCACTGCTGGGAACCAGGTGTTAAAGTATATGCATAGCCAAAATGTTTTGTTTTAGAGTAGGGAAAAGTTATAAAGCAGAACTAAACCCATCGAATTAGCCCTGGTTCACATCACTGCAACTTCAAGTGCGACATGAGATTTAAAAATCACACCTGAAGTTGCATCTAATGTATTTCAATGGCCCTGTCTTAGTCAGTGCGGTTTGAAGTAGCGCAATTTCAAAATAGTTCCTGCACTACTTTTTTTCTGATTTCATTGCGACTTGCATTGACTTCTGTTAAATTAAGTTGCAAGCCACAGTGAAATCGGGAGGTACAAATTTGACTGATCTGCAGCTTTGAAATTGCGCTACTTCAAGTGAAGTAGCGCAATTTCAAAGTTGCATTCAGTGTGAACCAAGGCTTAAAAACAGTTACATTGCAGGCATGCCAGGAACGTAACTGTCACATTTGTGTTCTCAACCAAACGCTCAGTCACTGGTCACACCGCCGCGATTTAAAATTTCGTGATTTGTGCGCAATTTCAACGTGATTTCTGAAGAATTTGAGGTAGATTTATTAAGCCCTGGTTCACACTTGGTGTGACTTGGCATACAATTTGCATGCACTGCAAATTGAAAATCGCATGCCAAGTCGCACCCTATTGTCTGCAATTGGAGCAGTGATAACTGCGGTTCTGACTTGGTCGGAGCCGCACCGATTTAAAAAAGTAGAACATGCACTACTTTTGGTAGGATTTGCACAGACATCTGTATTAATGTCTTGCAAATCGTACCTGAAATTGGCAGGTCCCCTGACTTTGATATCATGCGATTTCACTGTAAGTCGCATGATTTCAAAGTCAGGCTTGATGTGAACGGGGGCTGAAACTGGAGAGTGCAAAATCTGGTGCACCATGGTAGCCAACTTCTAACTTCAGCTTGTTCAATTAAGCTTTGCCAAAAAAAAAAAATGGAATGATTTCTTTGCAGAGCTACACCAGATTTTGTGCTCTTCAGTTTTAGTAAATCAACCCCTTTATTGCTACTTGAAGATTTTCAAGGATTTCATGTAATTTGTAGTGTGATTTCTATTACTTTCAATGTATTTGAAATCGCAACAAAACTGCAGAAAGAGTAATGCAAGAACTACTTTAGAAATCTTGCTGCAGAAAATTGCACGTTAAAACACCGACATTCACTCGATGCAATTTCAGGTGTGATTTAAAGTCGCACCTGATCTCATAACTGATCACATATGCAGAACTCTGGCAGTTGAAGATAAAACAGAGGCTAAGGCTGGCCATACATTATACAATTATCTGCAGATTTTCTGCCCAATTTCCTTTAGATTTACCTTCAACTATGTAGTGCAAGGGCCTGCCTAATTGGATACAACTGAAAGTGTTGTTTAGGTTTGTCCTCCTATTATATGGTTTTTGGTAAATCTAAACCAAAAATCTGCAGATAATTGTATAATGTATGGCCAGCCTAAGATGTCAACTTGTTTCTCTGGTAATGATAGGAGGGTTTAGTTCTGCTTTAAAGTGGAACTAAACCCATCAACTGAACTTTTTCACACTTAAACTGGTAGTAAACCACAGACAGAAAAGTTCCCTGCAAGGTGATGTCATAATGTGATAGTATTCATTGCATACTAGCACATTATGTAAAACTTGCCTTAAAATGAAGCCCTCCTGTGGCACACAGTGACTGCTATAGAGGCTTTCATCTTCACCAGTCTTCCTTCCGGGTTCACGAGCTGCGGCCTTCTGACAGGTCAGGATGCGATGACGTCAGATGTGCACGAGAGTCCCAGGCCACGGCACACAGCTCTGAAGGAACAGCACGGGTATGCCGTTCCTTCAGAGTGCATGCACCAGATTAATTGGAGAGAATATCTCCTAAACGGTGCAGGTCTAGGAGATATTTTACCTACAGGTAAGCTTTATTATAAGCTTACCTGTATGTAAAATTAAAAAGCAGATAACCACTTTAATTGTAAACTTAGCCGTTAAGTATCAATACACTGACATAAAATGGCTTTCAAAGATTTGCAGCTCCAAAAAAGCTGAACACTGCTAGGACCGACTGTCCTATTTCAAAAGGACTACTTAAGGAACAGTCAGTTTTGGAAGGAGCTAGCAAGCTCAATTAACCACACTCCCACATGGGAACTCTGCTGCTGAGCCCTTGGGTGTTACTCAATATTTAGAAGGGATGTCTCTCTGCTTTATTCTTCACAATATAATCTTAAAGCCCAAAGGATATATATGCAATATCCCAAGGATAGTTTTTTTTTCCTTTTTTGTAATTAAAAGGATAAAAACACTCAAATTATGTAAACAGCATATCAGGCCATTTCCTCGTGGTACAGTGGCAAGTCAGACCCAGTGAAATCAGACGCCAAGAGGACCTAGTCCAGAATCCAAGAAGTAGCTCGAGTGTAACCCTCTTCAGAGCCCCTCGAAACGCGTAAGCCACTTCTTGGATCCCTGGGATAATGCACTAGGCTGGTGTGCTGTTTCTTTGCAGTTGCTATTTGGACTACCCCAGCTGTTTGAGGGCAACAAGGTCTGACATATCCCCTGGTGGTATATCTAAACAAATACATAGGAGTACTGTCCTTAGTCCAGCACACTCATGCGCAGGAGGTTTTGAAACTTCCTTTTGACAAAAAGCTAAATACACAGAAGAAACACATGAGGGTTGTCTTACCTGCCAAAGGATTTGTATTTCTATGTACCCACTTCTGAGATTTATACAGCTCTGCTGCACAGCCAAGTCCTGTCAGGCAGGGCAAGAGACCTGATTTTTTTTCACTGTTGCAGTGAATCAACACTTACAGGTCTTGTCATTGCCCCAGCCTGTGGCAGTGAAATGGGAAGCAGAAGACTGACAAGCTCATCTGTCACTCTGCTCTCTCCTCCTAAACACCATGTTACATGCAGGCACATGAGTCCTGCAACATGACTGACTTGTGCTGCTTTCCCCTCTTCCAATCTGATCTCTACTGTAAAGTGACAGAAAGAGGCTGAAACCAAGACACAGTCATGTATTCATGTTGCCTACAATACCTTACAACTTTTTTGTAAAGTGCAGACCATTTACACCCTGTACATTTAAATCAGTCCCTGTCCTCAAGGAATTTACAACTAAAGATCCCTATGTCTCAAGTAAACATACAAATACTAGGGCCAATTTAGCTAGGAGCCAATTAGCCTATCAGCATAAAAGTGCAGAAGGAAATCCATGGAAGCACAGAGAGATCATGCAAACGCCACGCAGATAATGTTCTGGCCTGGATTTGAACTGTGGACCCCAGTGCTGCAAGGCAAAAGCATAAACCACTTAAATCGGAACTAAAACCATGGATGTATCCATTTCCTAAAACGTCATGAATTGTAAGTGTCACAGTTGCTTGTGATCTCAACTGAACTGTCAATACCATCAAATGGCTGGTGTCATTTCTGATCACGTGTGGCACCATGGCAGTCGCAGATCAAACTAAGGGTAAGATGACAGCTTTGTTGTCTATAAACAGCTGCTTTCATTTCAACACACACGTTACAACCTGATTGTACAATGTCCATTAGCTCTATGAACTGTTTAGTTAATGCGGATTGTATACAAAGTGATTGGACAGATGGAGGTAGACACTTAAATTACATAGTTTTGGTAAACCAAAAGTTGATTGTACAGTGACCCTAAAGCTGCATACACACGGTCACCTTTTTTCAGTCAGTGGGTTGGCAAAAAATAAAAAAATACCACCCACCCTCCCCATACACCCACCAGGACATTGTATTGACAGTAGGGACTCTCAGCAGTCAGAATACACTGATCAGCGCAGCAGCCAACACTAACAAACTGAAGCCAAATTGCAGCTAACACTTTACAAGCATTTGCGCTCCTTTTGGGATAAAGGTTTCACATATAAGCTGATCATTATAAGCCCCCCCATCAGTGGTAAATCATGTGTCTCATCCACTTTTTTTTTGGGGGGGGGGGGGGGGGAGGGGGAGCAGGTACCTGGTATTGACAGGTACCTGTGTGCCTGCTCCCACTTCCGGGCTAGACATTCATCTTTCCTCTGGGGCACTTCACAGGTTCTGAAAGGCTGCAGTCTATTCACAAAGCACAGCTTGCCTAGAAAACCAGCTGTGAGCTGCAAAACTTTACTGTCAGCTTCCATTAGTCAAGATGGCGGCGAATGAAGAACCGGCTCAAGGTGAGGACACTGCTGGATCCCCGCACAGGTAAGTGCCCTAATATTAAAAGTCAGCAGCTACAGTATTTTTGGGAGGGGGAGGGGGTGGAAC
The DNA here is from genome assembly GCF_062004578.1 of Staurois parvus. NCBI lineage: Eukaryota > Metazoa > Chordata > Amphibia > Anura > Ranidae > Staurois > Staurois parvus. The sequence continues at coordinate 3,064,884 of NW_028318841.1, forward strand.
TCCTCTAACCACCATATTTGCAGTAGAGCTTGTTCTGTTGAAAAAGACTTACTGGCTGGATCACCAGGTGAAAAGAAAGTGAATGCAGCCACCAAATCTAAGACCTGGTAAGCTGCAACATATTAAATGTTTGCTTTTGGAGTTTCATGCCACTTGAAATGCACATGAAAGCACTACAATGGTGTAAACTAGGTTCACTGAAATACGTATTGCCGGTAGAGGTGTTCCTACTGCTTCATACGGCATTTTAAAAGCGCAATGGGCAGACCGCGCTCCCCTCCAGCGACGTGACGTCTGTGTGCTTACATCTTCAGCCATTGGCGGTGGCGGGATGACGTCACTCCCATGCATGCACTGAAGTTCACTCTTTTTGGCAGATTTGTGCATCTTCCAGCGAGCCGTGCCGACAGCCAGGTACCACTTCTACATATAAAGTTCCATGTTAGTGATGTTATAGCAGGGCTGGAGGTGAAGTTTATGAAGAGATGGCCCAGGGAGAGGTCAGACATGGCTGTCACATGGGAGAGGAGCTCCACCTAGAAGTGAATGTGAGGAAGGAGCCCTCACCCCGTACAAAGGTCCCCCTCCCCAGGAGAGCACCTACCAGTCACACGTACTTCCTCCTCTCCATACACTCACAATGACACACGTATCCTGTCACCACACACACCGACATGCCATTACACACAATGCACAGGGAAGCACAGCACACAACAATGTAGCAGGCCGCCCACGGAGCCCTCACCTGCATCCCGGGCACTTGCACTGCTACCGGGGAATGAGCCATGGCGGCGGTGAGGCCTCCTGCTCCGGTGGTGTGCTGTAGGGGGAAGGGCTGTCCTGGAGGGCTGGGCCCGAGCGGCTGACGAGACGAGGCTGGGCTGCTAGGCTGCCACTATCCGGCTGTGTGCATGTCTCGGTGAGCGTCAGGGACCGGAGGGGCTAGGAGAGCTCAGCAGGCGAGCGGCGCCATATTGGGAGAGGACGGGAGGCTGCGGCAGCTTCTTGTGCGCAGGGTGGAGCCCAGCTAAAGCCGGTCACGTGGTGGGCCGCTGACGTCGAACGTCCCACCCTCTCTCGCACGGGTCCCGCCCAGAATGTGAGGTAAAGGTGAAGGTGGTATGAGCTGGCCGTTGTCAGCTTTGGTGGTTGTCTGTGGTGGCGGAGGATGGCCGGGGGGGGCCGGAGCCTGGGTGAGGCGAGCCAAGATATCCTCCTCTGACTGACCAGAGCTGCAGAAAAGTCTCCATGTTAGAATGCTCAGGAGCTCATGTAGCTTAAGGGACAACCATAGGGAAACGGAAGTGTTATAACAAATGACAGGTCTTATTGGCATCTGTGTGGCATTGGGGAGATTTCACTTACTGTCTCCTAGCCAAAACAGGAAGGGGGAGGAAATCCCTCCGAAGTGATGGAATCCTGGGTTGTCACCAGAACTAGTGTCCCCATTGGACGATTTCTCCTCTATTACAAAATGTGGGATTTTCTTTCAATGATAATGGTAAGCAGAACAAATAGTCTGAATCTCCCTACTGGGGGGCACAGGCAGCAATAAAAACCTGACAGGGGTTCTAATCTCCACTCTGTCCAAAACTAAAACAAATTGCCTTACTTATACTTTACATGTCACTGTTTTCATTTTGGATAGAGTAAGGGAGGGCTATAGCCTATAGCTATAGGTGGTTTTTTTTGCCATCTGTGTCCCATTGCAGAGATTTTCCTTCACTTCCTGTCCTGCAGCCAAACAGGAAATGGGAGGAAATCCCTGCAAATTAAAGTGATACTAAACCCCGCATTCACTATATCTGGTCTCCCACAGTACACACAACATGGCAGTGCAATTATTTTAGTAAATATAAACTGCTAAATACATTTTCTCATCAGCAGTTAGAGCAGTCTTGTGACTTCTCACAGTGTCCAGCAGAGCAAAGGTTAAAGCTTGTAGGAGGAGTTTTCATTCTCCCTGATTGTCCTATGAGGCTGCATAACCCCTGACCCTCTGACTGGACAGTGCTGATTGGCCCTGTGCTGATCACATGCACCCTCCCATGAAAAAAAACACACCAAACTGAGCATGTGCAGCTTGCCCTCAAGGTTCTGTTATATCAGCAGATGGATTGGTGGCAGTAGAAGAAGGGAAGGATCAGAGAAGACAAGATCAAACATCCTTTTTACACAATACGGAGGATTAACCCCTTAGGCTAAGAATGCTTTACTGCATATACCGACGGACTTTACTGTTGTGGATTTAGTAACACTTTAACCACTAGCCTACAGGGCACTTATACCCCCTTCCTGCCCAGGCCAATTTCCAGCTTTCAGCGCTGCCGCACTTTGAATGACAATTGCGCGGTCATGCAACACTGCACCCACATGAAATTTTTATCATTTTTTTTGTGACAGATAGAGCTTTCTTTTGGTGGTATTTAATCACCTCTGGGTTTTTTATTTTTTTCTTAAACAAACCAAAAACCACAGAAAATTTTGAAAAAAAAAGTTTTTTCTTAGTTTTTGTTATAAAATTTTGTAAATAAGTGATTTTTCTCCTTCACTGATGTGCGCTAATGAGGCTGCACTGATGGGCACTGATAGGTGGCACTGATGGGCACTGATAGGTGGCACTGATGGGCACTGATGAGGAGGCACTGGTAGGTGGCACTGATGGGCATTGACAGGCAGCACTGATACATGGCACTGATAGGCGGCACTGACTGGCACTGATTGACATTGATAGGTGGCACTGACTGGCACTGATGGATGACACTGAAAGGTAGCTCAGATGGGCACTGATATGTGGCATTGATGTGCACTGGTATGCACTGATATGTTGCATTGATGTGGCACTGATAGGCACTGACAGCTGGCACTGATGGACTTTGACAGGTGGCACTGCTGGGGCTACACTGATCATCAGGGCACACTGATCATCAGTGCCCTGATGATCAGTGTACATGTCATCAGGGATTCCAGGAATTAAATTGTTACACCTCATATTGTAATGTAGTGTATTTATGTACTGTATCACAGTACAAGGTAGAATGTACCCCGATTAACCTCCTTAGCGGTGTTCCCGAGTGTAGCTCGGGGTAAAATGTCTATACCAAGAGCGGTAACCCCAAGCTACACTCGGGCTTACCATGCGGTGTTCTCTGGGGGTCCCTGGAGCACTTACCTTGTCCTTCGCTCCCACGATCTGTCCCCTCCAGCGTCCCCGGCCATCTCCTCCGGCCGATGCCGGCATCCGGCTTCTGTTTTCCGGTCCCTGTGACATCGGGACGTACGGGCGGCGGGAAATTTGAATTTTTTAAATGTCATTTTTGCTGTCATTGCTATTTCAATGCATTTCACATACATTTTGTCCCTACTGCTTTGTCCTGTGCCCTGCCTGCATTTTGAATGTTCTTTCTGCCTGGAAACTTAGAAAAGTCCATGGCGTCCAAAAAGCGTCCCTTTACGTCAAAAGCGGTTTTAGACCGGCTAGAGAACAGCGATAGTAAATCAGAACCACTTGCAGAATTGAGTGATAATGATTTCTGGGGAAATTCGTCATCAGACACTGAAAACAATTTTGCGACTTTGCTCAGTGATGTGCGAATTTGCCTCTGTATTTCAAATTTCAGTGTTTTTGGTTTGATTATATTATTGAATTAAATTTATTATTATTATATTATTATTTTTTATGATTATTTATTAAATTATAATTTATGATTTCGTGTTTCAAATTTTATCATACCCGGGATGTTTAATAGACTCTTGTTCGGACAGATTTCAGTGAGTTATTCCTAAAAATTACAGCCTACAATAAAAAACTACATATTTCCATGCAAAATAATGGTACCGCTTTCAGCACCAAAAATCTGAAATAATCATACCGCCAGGGAGGTTAAGTACCTTTTTAAATATATATTTATACAGATATAAATAATGTATATTAAAAAAAACCCCTGTGTTTATCAGTTTTCGGGGACAGAATGCCGGTTCCCTTTCCCAGTTGTGGGCACCGGCTGGCAGTTACCAATTTAATAAGAAGAGTATAGTGGGTGGGATCCATTTCCTCTTGGTAGAATCTGGCCTGGTTTACCAGGCTTGTCCCTAGTTGAAGGCCAGATGATAATGACTTTCTGGTAGGGATAGCTGCTGCAATTTTCTGGCCAGGGGTTGGGTGGTGCAAGGAGCTCCTGGTGATGTGCATCTTGGTGTGGCATTAAAATGGTGCCAGTAAAACACTATGAGGGAGATTTACTGAAACTGGCACACTCAGAATTTGGTGCAACTGTGCATGGTAGCCAAGCAGCTTCTAACTTTGGCTTATTCAATTAAGCTTTGGCAAAAAAAAAAAAAACTTGAAAGCTGATTGGTTTCCTTGCAGAGTTTACACTCTACAGTTTTATTAAATAACCCCCTTGGGTTTAAGACCCCACTGAGTTTCACAGGCACTAGGTTCACGGTACCTTTGCCTTTCTTGCACTCACCTCTAGGGCAGGCCTTTTGGCTAAATTGGAGCAATATCTTATACCTGCCGAAAGTCTTGCCTAGTGTACTGCACTGGCAATTTTTTTTCTATTGCAGATATTTTTCACAGGCGCTTACACTGCATGTGCATCTTTTTTTTTCATTAACAGAACCAGAGGGTGCAGGTTTTTCAGGTCGTATCCTGATGTAAAGGTGAGGATCTGTAGTTTTGGGTCTTTTTCCTATCCCAACCGGGGATCTCTCTTTGGGAGAGCCCTCATCAAGTACTTGGGAGCCCAGCAGGTTCCTAAGGAGCAGGGTCCACCATGCTTCAGCCTAGATTGACCAAGAGTATCTTGCCCCTATCAGGAGCCTTGGGCCCTAGGGGCGTCTTGGATGAAGATCTTTCCTCTTTGAAGGTTGGACCTTTTCTGTACCTTTGTGCACTTTTTTGCATGCTGCGATTTTACAGTTCACTTATTTTGATTACAGGGATCGACTAACACTGCACTGTGGAGCTCCATTAAAAATATATATATATACTTCACATCCTTTCACTAACAGAACCACTTCTGCATTTTTGCAAGTTAAAATGCACACTTTAGGCCTGAAAATTAGTTAACCCCTCGCAAACATTATATATTTTATAAGCACACAGGTCCTGCAGAATAAAATGGTGGAAGTTAATTTTAGCTTACACAAATACAATGTATTACCACTTTTGTTGGTAAAGTTTAAAATATGAGGTTACGACAAATAAATAGATACCCAACATGTCAAGCCCTAAAATTGTGGGTGCCTGTGAAGTGATGAAAAACTTTGGTAACCAAAACTGTTCATAGGTGGCGCTTAAGAAGCCTTTACAGGTTATCAGTTTAAAGTTAAAGCAGAACAATACTCATTGACGTAACAGTTTTTAAAAAAAAAAAGTTACATTCCTGGCACATGTCGGGAATGCAACTGTCACATTTGCTGGTGCTCTCAACCAAACTGTCAAACCATCAAATGGTTGGTATCATAACTGATCACATGTACAGAATCATGGCAGTTGAAGATCAAAAAGAACCTAAGATGGCAGCTTCCTTGGCTAAAAAAAAAGAAGGGTTTAAAGTGGAACTAAATCCACCAATTGAACTGTTTCTCAAAACAGTTATATACAAGGCATGCCATGAATGAGAACTGTCAAAGAGGCTTATACTCTCAACTAAACTGTCAAGTCACCAAACGGCTGGTGTCATAAATGATCACATGTGCGGCACCATGGTAACTGCAGATCAAACAGAGGCTAAGATGGCTGCTTCCTTGGTTGTAAAGGATAGGAGGGTTTAATTCCTCTTTAACCAGGAGCAATAGCCCTAGAATTATTATTATTTTACAGTATATATAAAGCGCCGATAGTTCGCTCAGTGCTGTACATTACAAAGGGGGACAGAACATGTGACAGAACAATACCAATACAATGCAAAACATGAGGGGATTGAGGGCCCTGCTCTTTCGAGCTTACAATCTAGGAGGGAGGGGATGGTGGTGCAGGAGGAGATAGCTGTGGGGGATGGAGTGGTAGGAGGAGTGGAGGAGGTCAGCAAGTTAGCAGGGGGTGGGGTAGGCTTCCCTGAAGAGATGAGTTTTCAGGGTGCGCCTAAAGGAGAGGAGAGTAGGTGATAATCTGATGGGTTGGGGCAGGGAGTTCCAGAGGATGGGTGACACCCTGGAGAAGTCCTGGAGGCGGGCATGGGAGGAGGAGACCAGGGAACTAGAGAGAAGGAGGTCTTGTGAGGAGTGGAGTGTGCGTGTTGGGTGGTACTTGGATATTAGGTCAGTGATGTAGTTCGGGGCAGTGTGGTGGACGGCTATGTAGATCAGTGTTAGGATTTTGAATTTGATCCGTTGCGCAATCGGAAGCCAGTGGAGTAATTGGCAGAGGGGGGTGGTGGAAACGGAGCGGTTGGAAAGGTGAATGAGTCTGGCTGCTGTATTCAGGATCAACTGAAGCGGGGATACCCAGCGGCGAGGCAGGCCAGTAAGGAGGGAGTTGCAGTAATCGAGTCGTGATATGATGAGGGAGTGGATGAGCTGTTTAGGTGGTTTCTGGGGTTAGGAACATGCGTATTTTGGCGATGTTGCGGAGGTGGAGTCTGCACGAGCTTGTTAAAGATTGGACTTGGAGCTGGAAGGATAGGTTGGAGTCCAGAATGACACCAAGTACTCTGGCCTGCGGGGTGGGTTTGATGGTGGCGTTGTTGGACATGATTGAGAAGTCAATGGGGGGTGGTGTCCGAGCTGGGGGGAAGACAAGAAACTCAGTCTTGGAGAGGTTCAGTTTAAGGAAGTGGAGCGACATCCAGTCTGATATGTCGCTCAGTAGATGTGTGATTCGGGCAGAGACTGAGGGGGTGAGGTGGGGGGGTTGAGAGATAGATTTGTGTGTCGTCGGCATATAGGTGGTAGTTGAAGCCGTGAGAGTGTATGAGTTGGCCAAGGGAGAAGATGTAGATGGAGAAGAGAAGGGGCCCGAGGACGGAGCCTTTAGGCCGAGGGAGTGTAGTTTTTTGAGGAGGAGGGGGTGGTCGACTGTGTTGAAGGCTGCAGAGAGGTCAAGGAGTAGGAGCACTGAATAGTGGCCATTAGCTTTGGCGGTTAGCAGGTCGTTGGAGAGTTTGAGTAAGGCAGTTTCGGTGGAGTGTAGGGGACGGAAGCCGGACTGTAGGGGGTCGAGGAGGTTGTTGTCGTTGAGGTGAGAGCATAGGCGGGTGTAGACTAGGCGCTCGAGGAGTTTGGATGTAAATGGGAGCAGGGAGATGGGTCTGAGGTTGTTTGGGTCATTGGGGTCCAGGGAGGGCTTTTTAAGTATGGGGGTGATGTGTGCATGTTTCAGAGGGGAGGGGAAAGTGCCTGAGGAGAGGGAGAGATTAAAGATGTGGGTGAGGGAGCGTAGGATGGAGGGGGAGGGGGGTCGTAGGAGTTGTGAGGGGATAGGGTCGAGGGGGCAGGTGGTGAGGCGGGCATCAGAGAGGATCTTGGAGACTTCCTCGATGGTAGTAAGGTCAAAGGTGTGAAGTGTTGGGGGGGGCTTCAGTATGAGGAATAAAGGGTGGGGTGGAAGTGGAGGTCAGAGCAGTGGTGGGGCCGTGGGAGAGGGGTGATGAGGGGGTAGCTGAGTGAGGGGGAACGGGGTTGGAGGGAGTTTGAGCAGTGACGAAGTCCCTGCGGGTTATGTCGAGGGGAAGGGGTGATGAGGGGGTAGCTGAGTGAGGGAGAATGGGGTTGGAGGGAGTTTGAGCAGTGACGAAGTCCCTGCGGGTTATGTCGAGGGAGAGGGGGGATGAGGGGGTAGCTGTGTGAGAGGGCTTGTGAGTTGCAGCGATGTCCTTGCGAATTGTGTCAATCTTGTTTTTGAAGTGATTGGCAATCTCAAGGGCAGTGAGTGAGGTGCTGGGTGGAGGTGGGGGTGGTGAGAGTAGAGAGTTGAAGGTGGAGAAGAGTCGGCGAGGATTGGAGGAGAGGGCCTTGATGAGGGTCAGGAAGTAGGCTTGTTTGGCTGCGTGGAGGGAGGAGGTGTAGGTGTGGAAGGCAGATTTGTAGCTGGTGAAGGCTTGTTGGGATTTGGTTTTGCACCATAGTCGCTCCAGGGCACGACTGTGCCGTTTAAGGGTTTTGGTGTGATCAGTCTGCCAGGGCTGGAGCGGTCGGGGTCTGATGTTGCGTGTGGTTAAAGGCGCTAGTGAGTCAAGGGCTGTTGACAGCGCATTGTTGTAGGCAGTCATAGCCAAGTCAGGGCAGGACAGGGGGAGGATGCTCTCATGGAGTTGATCAGCTGCAGAGTGGAGGGGGGCAGGGTTAAGGTTGCGGAGGTTACGGCTGGTAGTAGTGTGACATTTGGAGGGGTAGGCCCTAGAATTATTGCTCTCAATTTGAAGTGACCAATATGTGCGTGTATGTTCTTATATGGGGACAGGGGACTGTACATGTTATTTGTGTGTTTTTTTATTTATTAAATGTTTATTTTTGTTTTCACTTTTTTTTGCATTTTAAATTACACTAAACAAAATTCTTATTTTCCAAAAACAATCCATACACATCCACTACTTAATGCCCCTGTAATCTATTTTTCATGAAACTGCTACTTACTGTGTTTTTATGCCATCTTGTTCTGTCCTCTGTGACATCTCACACCTCTCATTTTCTCCCTCACTTCATTTTGTTTGGAATGTGCAGTGCATTTTAGTTGTGGTCCATTTAATTCTGGTTAGTCCATCTCAGGTGTGAACAAAAGAGAGTGGCTACATACCTTCAGTACATAATGTGTGGTCATGGAGAATGAACATTGCCACCTTCACACAGGAAGTCAGATCACAGCAGCAAAAAAAAAAAAAGGATATGGAGTAGGCAATAGAAGGTACTTGGTAAGTAAAAAAATGGTTAAAAATACATAGTTGTACGCCCAGGGCCGCAGTCATGTTAGAATCAGCATTAAGGTGGTTCCACTGTAACACTATGCATTTCTCTGTAAGCACTCTTCCCATGACACTGTACACATTTCCTCTTCTATGAATGCAGCATTTTGAGGGGAACACTGCGGAGCCTGTGTCCCACTCCACCAGCTTAGCTAGATTGCCACCTCACTTCCAGTCACAATAAGAGGGCTCCGGTAGCAGCGTAGCCTCGCTTTAGTGGATCCACTTTTCACTCCTTCTCACACCAACAGGCTAGCTACATAGGTTTTCTGTGGCGCAATGTCAGTTGCAAGTGTGGGGTACTGGTTGCTAGGGAGAGAGTCAGCTCACCGACCCCCTCACTTCCAGGTTTACTGTCTTCCATGCAAAGTACTAAGTTCCAGATGGCTGGTTGCTATAACATTCTCCACCATTCGCTGGTTACTATAGCACCTCAACTGGGCACCCAAATTTGGGGAGATAACAACTAATAGGTAGAGATTAAATTCTGCAGCAACCTCTTTGCTTGTTGCTATGTAGAGGCATCCCAGAGAGCCCTGAGAACTGCTTCTTTTTGTATTTATGGTAAATAATCTAAATCATAATAAACATGTGTAAATATCTCCCGGCTACTCCATTCCACCACAACGTTCAGCTTAGACACAAGATTCCACTCCTGGGTATAATACAGCTGCATATGTTTGGAAAACAGATAATGTCACAATAGTGTGAAAACCTTTAAAACTGTATTTATTAAATTGCACTCACATATTAAAACATGGTATCAGCACTTTGAACACACATTCCAGCAGGCATCCAACATGGAAATGATACGATCGGTGTGCGTGATGACATGGCCTTACATTTTTATCATTGGAGCCTGCAAAGCACTGCAACTGCGATCAGTAAAGTGTCCTAGCTTCTGAAAGCTTTTCCTCCAGACCCAGATCAGTTCAGAGGTACAGACCTTTGCCTACGGACTTGGAGGAAGTATCAATGGGATATGAAAATAGTCGAGAGAATCCTCTTGCGCTAGAAATGGTGAACGACTAATACAGCTGCCAACACTCTCCTACTAATACCTAGTGTAGTGTGCAAACATGAATAAATATATAGTGTGGCACTCAAAATAAATAAATATATATAAATAAGTGATCAATTCATATACAAAATGTAAAAATCATGACTACTATCAACTAAAATAAATAATCAATAAATAAATAATTGCAATAATACCTCAAGTGATCACACTCTAAATGATTAAAGTGTCTCAAATAAATAACTAATCAATAAATAAGTGCATCAATAAATAACTCAAGTGATCACACTCTAAATGGATCAAGTGGCTTAAATAAATCACATGCTTGTAATTGACATAATAGTGACCAAAAAAAGTAGTAACAGCTTAATATAAATCAAACAGTGTTAAAGTGCCAAAAAATAGTGCAAGAAAATATATAAATGTCCGTTCCTTCTACAAATCAATATATAGAATGTTCTTCAAGTGATAAATCAATTCATGCAATATACGGTGATGCTCAATAAGTGATTTGTACCAAAATCTTCTCCAAACAGTGGCTATATTTCCTCCTCACCTCCTCCCTGCGACCCCTAAGGGCCAACAGGCTTGTAGGATCAACCTGGATCCTAAAATCAAATGGGCCAACAACTTTTTCTTCCTTCTTTGTATTTCCTGGTGGGCCTCCTATTTCCCTTATTCAGCCAAGGTGCCTCTGAAGAACAGTGGCTCACCAATCCAGTGAGCCAAAGAAGAAAACACCCTCTAAGTGTAGTATTAAAGACTCCTTTATTTTCAAATGCAAAGTAGCAAAACTCACATATCTCAGCAGTCCTCCCTCCTCACCGATGTGTGGGTACACTGCATGTGAATTGGGACTTCCTGGGTATAGCAAGATGGCGTCGCACGCTGGAAGTGCGTCACCGCGCACCGGAGACTGCGGACTCGTAAACCTACGCGTTACGTCACTGACAACTCGTGACTTCCTCGGGGTCCTGAGGAAGTCACGAGTTGTCAGTGACGTAACGCGTAGGTTTACGAGTCCGCAGTCTCCGGTGCGCGGTGACGCACTTCCGGCGTGCGACGCCATCTTGCTATACCCAGGAAGTCCCAATTCACATGCAGTGTACCCACACATCGGTGAGGAGGGAGGACTGCTGAGATATGTGAGTTTTGCTACTTTGCATTTGAAAATAAAGGAGTCTTTAATACTACACTTAGAGGGTGTTTTCTTCTTTGGCTCACTGGATTGGTGAGCCACTGTTCTTCAGAGGCACCTTGGCTGAATAAGGGAAATAGGAGGCCCACCAGGAAATACAAAGAAGGAAGAAAAAGTTGTTGGCCCATTTGATTTTAGGATCCAGGTTGATCCTACAAGCCTGTTGGCCCTTAGGGGTCGCAGGGAGGAGGTGAGGAGGAAATTTAGCCACTGTTTGGAGAAGATTTTGGTACAAATCACTTATTGAGCATCACCGTATATTGCATGAATTGATTTATCACTTGAAGAACATTCTATATATTGATTTGTAGAAGGAACGGACATTTATATATTTTCTTGCACTATTTTTTGGCACTTTAACACTGTTTGATTTATATTAAGCTGTTACTACTTTTTTTGGTCACTATTATGTCAATTACAAGCATGTGATTTATTTAAGCCACTTGATCCATTTAGAGTGTGATCACTTGAGTTATTTATTGATGCACTTATTTATTGATTAGTTATTTATTTGAGACACTTTAATCATTTAGAGTGTGATCACTTGAGGTATTATTGCAATTATTTATTTATTGATTATTTATTTTAGTTGATAGTAGTCATGATTTTTACATTTTGTATATGAATTGATCACTTATTTATATATATTTATTTATTTATTTTGAGCGCCACACTATATATTTATTCATGTTATCAATGGGATATGGCTGTGATGACATCACCGTACTTTTTTTGCTTTGAAGAAGAGGGTTCTGCCCTGAAACTGCGTTAGCATAGCTTCCTGGATATGGGCATTACCAGTACATTGCAATGAACTGTAATCTTTGGATCATTGATGTGCCTGTTTTTACTTGAATTTGTGAGTTTATTTCTACTCACCAGAAAAATAAAGTGGACTGAACAATTCAAGTCCAACATTCAAGATAGCGGACTTTATTGGCCCAACATGGGAGACAACACATATGTATAAAACATAATAAATGCTAGTGTTCACATGTAAAATAGATTAAAACATTGGTAATAAAAAAGCTAATGCCCTTAGGTAATCCAATAAACTGGCAGGGATAAAGATACATGCCTTATTCTAGATACCGGACGTGCTCAATACAGGAATTAACAGTTACATGTACAATTCAATAACGAGCATAAATACAAGATCAAAAGGTCAATGCGTTTTGCCAGAATTATGGCTTCTTCAGGACCCACTATGATATAAGGGCTTCACTACATATAAGAAAACACAAAATGATGTTAACAGTCACAAGATATTTATATATAAAAAAGAAGTACGTTTTAAACAAACAATAAATATATATGTGCTCACATCAGTGTGGTCAGTGATGGGGTGTCCACAACAGACTTGGGGGCGGACACAGGGGCAGTAGAACGAGGACACCTCTAAACAAAGCATACCGCAGGCAGCGAAAGGACTACAAAAATCTGAAATGGCATAATACAGCTACTAAATACACTGCTCAAAAAAATTAAAGGAACACTTTTTAATCAGAGTATAGCATTAAGTCTATTAAACTCCTGGGATATTGATCTGGTCAGTTAAGTAGCTCAGAGGGTTGTTAATCAGTTTCATCTGCTTTGGTGTTAATGAAATTAACAACAGGTGCACTAGATGGGCAACAACGAGACAACCCCCAAAACAGGAATGGTTTTACAGGTGGAGCCACTGACATTTTTTTCCCTACTCATCTTTGGTGACTGTTTTTCACTAGTCTTGCATTTAGCTAGTGTCAGTGTCACTACTGGTAGCATGACGCGATACCTGGACCCTACAGAGGTTTCACAGGTAGACCAACTCCTCCAGGATGGCACATCAATATGTGCCATTGCCAGAAGGTTTGCTATGTCTCCCAGCACAGTCTCAAGAACATGGAGGAGATTCCAGGAGACAGGCAGTTACTCTTGGAGAGTTGGACAGGGCCGTAGAAGGTCCTTAACCCATCAGCAGGACTGGTATCTGCTTCTTTTGTGCAAGGAAGAACAGGATGAGCACTGCCAGAGCCCTACAAAATGACCTCCAGCAGGCCACTGGTGTGAATGTCTCTGACCAAATAATCAGAAACTGACTTCATAAGGGTGGCCTGAGGGCCTGACATCCTCTAGTGGGCCCTGTGCTCACTGCCCGGTACATGGAGCTCGATTGGCATTTGCCACTGAACACCAGAAGTGGCAGGTCTGCCACTGTCGCCTGTGCCTTTCACAGATGAGAGCAGGTTCACCCTGAGCACATGTGACAGACGTAAAAGGGTCTGGAGAAGCCATGGAGAATGTTATGCTGCCTGTAACATTGTTCACCATGACCGTTTTGGTGGTGAGTCAGTGATGGTCTGGGGAGACATATCCATGGAGGGACGCACAGACCTCTACAGGCTAGACAATGGCACCCTGACTGCCATTAGGTATTGGGATGAAATCCTTGGACCCATTGTCAGACCCTACGCTGGTGCAGTGGGTCCTGGGTTCCTCCTGTTACACAACAATGCCCCGCCTCATGTGGCTATAGTATGCAGGCAGTTCCTGGAGGATGAAGGAATTGATACCATTGAATGGCCCCCACACACGCCTGACCTAAATGCAATAGAAAACCTCTGGGATATCATGTTTCGGCCCATCAAACGCCACCAGGTTGCACCTCAGATTGTCCAGGAGCTCAGTGATGCCCTGGTCCAGATCTGGGAGGAAATACCCCAGGACACCTTCCTTAGTCTCATTAGGAGCATGTCCCGACGTTGTCAGGCATGCATACAATCATGTGGGGGCCATACAAACTACTGAATACCAGTAGTAGGTTGATAATTTTCATTTCCATCAAACGATGGGGCATCCTTACGTTCCTAACACATTACCCAGTCCATATCAGTATAGATATCAATCATGATATTTTTCCCCATTGAGATCTGATGTGTTTTCAAAGTGTTCCTTTAATTTTTTTGAGCAGTGTACATATAGGGGCAGCTATATCCATTACCTCATATAAACTGGATAAACATACTAAGATTGTAAAGCAGATGAGTGAGATACGGAAAAACAGATGCCAGCCAGATGGTTGGAAACCAACAATATACCTAGAGTCAAATATAGACCTATAAAAAAAAGGGAAATACGTCAGAAGGACAAGGCTAGTAAGATGGAATAATAGCCACAAATAGCTACACCAGGTAGTAAACCCCCTATTCCAGATATATACCATCTAGCAACAAACAGTGGTCAAAATATTAAAAAGTACTGTACTTACACTTTGCCTGTGGATATACAGCTTGTGTATCTGCCAGGTTGCACCCAAACAACGGGATACTAATCAGCCCATAGAATGAGGGAACACAACATCACCAGATTTTGATGAAGCATTGATTTGAAGATTCTATCAGAAGATTTTTCTCTTTTTTATTTGTGCCATTGAGTTTTTTGTGTGTGTCGGATCAGTGGGCTGGCTAATCCTTTAGCTCTGGTCACACATACGCGATTTTAGATGCATGTTGAAGGGAAGTGATTCGGATGACATGAGAAATAACATGTTTTCCTATGGAGGTCATTCAAATATATGCAGTGCAGTCGCACTGCATTTAGAAAAAGGGACGTGTGCAAGTTTAGACCTGTGCAATCTGATTTTGAGGTCCTTAGAGTTTAATAAAAATCGCATGTGAACCGGTTCTGTGTTCACATGTAATCCGATTGCAATGCATTTTTCATAGGTTTATAATGTGCACCTGATGAGGTTTATAATGTGCTTTTGAGGGGAGAGAGAAAATACATATCCAAACATGCAGCTGTACAAAAATCACATGAAAAACGCATGTGTTCAAGGAGAACCTCATGTGATTCGCACCACAGCTTCTCACCACTACAAAACTGAGCAATTGTGTACCACATATGTGTGAACCTAGCCTTAGCACTGATATTTATCTTTTGTGTATTTGTAGCAGTGGCAGAACAGTGCCGATATTACTAATCGTCCAGCTCCAGAAATGCACATACATAGTTCCAGAGTCAAACAATTAGTAATCAGCCAAGCTCAGCTCAGTCTCAGCTGGACGCAGCTTGAGCAGCTGGGGGGGGGGGTAAACAGGCCACCGCTGGTCAGGTGTGCAAGGAGGAAGCTTGGGGACAAGTGTGCGTGATGATGTCAAAGCGACTGCAAGGAGGGGGCGCAGGTGAGAGGAGGAACAAAGCCACAGGAGGTCAATGTGACAGTTTTGTGGGGCAGTCAGTCACTCACTCTGTAGGGGGGTCACTGATATAATGGGGGACCTTTATATCAGTGTCCCCCCTTACTTTAGGGTCTCCATTTGCCCCTTACATCAATGTCCTCACTCCCCTCTTACATGAGTGAACCCCTTTACCTTAGTGTATTCTCTCTGCAGACTCTGGTTTAAAGGGGTACTCTAATGTAAGAGCCCCCCCGTACATCAGATTTCCCAGCATTCTCCCTTATATCAAAGACAGCAGAGTTCACCCTTACAGTGCTAGGGGAAACTTTTCAGACTCTGAGGTAAGGAAGAATTCTGCAAACTCTAATGTAAGGAGGGTGGGGGTGGGGGCTCTGGTGACCAGAGAACCTCTTACATCAGAGTTTTTGCATGCATTATTCAGAATGCTGTGGAGAGAAGAACTCCACAATTCACATAAGAGGGGGAAATTTAAGTTGGGGGCTGCTGAATGGCACTATGTTACACCATAAAAGGTTGTTATTATGGTGCTAAGGGGTCTAGCCAGGGCTGAGACAAACTGCATGGATGGACACAGTGTGGTCCAAATCTTCAGGACAACTCCTATGGCTTTGGGGACTGCTGAAGAATCCAATCCAGCATTAAAACAGCACTTCTGAGAGACTGAAGAGCTCTCTAGGTGGCAAACAGACAAAAAGAGCAAAGTGCACAAACTAAATGTAGTTGGTGTGTAAACATTTATTAAAGAAAGACAATAAACAACTCACATTAAGTAAAATGAATTACGCATGGATCGATGAAGCACAAGTGAGGATAGGAAGTGATGAAACAGCAAGTGACATCAGGGAGTGTGGCTACATGTATAGAGGCCCACATCTCTTTTTCAAGCCAGCTCACCTTGAGAAGAAGTCCATTAGGACGAAACGTGCATAGAACAGAGCCTAGCAGTGATGCCATCACACCAGCCGGAGCAAGTGGATTGGTGATTTGTTTGAAGCCTGTATACCAGGGGTGGGCAAACTTTTTGACTTGAGGGCCGCAATGGGTTCATATATTGGACCCGGGGGCCGGACCAAGAGTAGATGAATGATGTGTATGTGTCATCCATAGTAAGTATAGTAATATTCCCCCATAGTAAGCATAGTAATTAATCCCCCATAGTAATTAATCCCCCATATAGTAATTCATCCCCCATATAGTAATTCATCCCCCATAGTAATTCATCCCCCATATAGTAATTCATCCCCCATATAGTAATTCGTCCCCCATATAGTAATTCGTCCCCCATAGTAATTCATCCCCCCTATAGTAATTCATCCCCCATAGTAATTCATCCCCCATATAGTAATTCATCCCCCATAGTAATTCATCCCCCACATAGTAATTCATCCCCCATATTAATTCATCCCCCATATTAATTCATCCCCCATATAGTAATTCATCCCCCATATAGTAAGTCCCCCATATAGTAATTCATTCCCCATATAGTAAGTCCCCCATATAGTAATTCATTCCCCATATAGTAAGTCCCCCATATAGTAATTCATCCCCCATATAGTAAGTCCCCCATATAGTAATTCATTCCCCATATAGTAAGTCCTCCATATAGTAATTCATTCCCCATATAGTAAGTCCTCCATATAGTAATTAATTCCCCATATAGTAAGTCCCCCATATAGTAATTCATTCCCCATATAGTAAGTCCTCCATATAGTAATTCATTCCCCATATAGTAAGTCCTCCATATAGTAATTAATTCCCCATATAGTAAGTCCCCCATATAGTAATTCATTCCCCATATAGTAAGTCCTCCATATAGTAATTAATTCCCCATATAGTAAGTCCCCCATATAGTAATTCATTCCCCATATAGTAAGTCCCCCATATAGTAAGTCCCCCATATAGTAATTCATCCCCCATATAGTAAGTCCCCCATATAGTAAGTCCCCCCTGTGTCAATTCACTTACCTTTGGTCCGCGCGTTCCTCTCGTATTCCCGCGCCGTTCTGGTCTTCAGGGAGGACTGTGAGAGGAGTTGGTCACGCTGCCCCGCCTACATCCTGGCTGCCCCGCCTACATCCTGACAGCTGCAGAGTCCTGACGTCCGAGAGGAGGGAGGGGGGCGGCCATCCGAGAGGGGGGGCGGCCATCCGAGAGGAGAGGAGGGGAGAGGAGGAGAGGAGGGAGGGGAGAGGAGGAGAGGAGGGAGGGGAGCGGGCGCCCGGCACACAGGAGAGCCGCATCTAAATTTGTAAAGAGCCGCGGCTTGCCGACCACTGGCCTTGCGGGAGCCTAGCTCCGCGGGCCGGATTAAAAGGTCCGCCGGGCCGTATACGGCCCGCGGGCCGTAGTTTGCCCATTGCTGCTGTATACCGACACTGTCTTGTGAGTAGTTTTACCCGGCTTTTAAAATAAAGGAGGCACAAAGCTTGCTACACTATGAACTTTTTCATGTGCTTTCTTTATTGAGTGCTGCCAATTCTGCTGCTGCTGGAAGCTATTTTCTGAGAAAGTACTAAGAGCATAGAAGGCTGCATTTGTCCACCTGGAGCTGGCTGGAGAACTCTCGGCTGCTTAGACCTCCATGGTAGTGGGGTCTGAGAGTCTGGTAAGCGGCCTTATTACTTCTTTGGTGTGGGCACACTAGATTTATTCTTACAACACAGAAGGCCCATATGATTACACATCTATGGGGCATTATTTTGTGTTATTATTTATTCACCAGTGGGACTATTTACATTTGTTGGATTTTCTATTTCACAATATTTGATTCACTTATAAAATATCATTGTTTTCTGTGAACATGTTTATGACATAATTTGATCTTAAAGGGACAGAATTTAAAAACAATCTTTTTAACACATTATGGCAGCGTTTGTTTATCTATTTACGTTGCTAGATTGGTATCTCGGTATTGGTGAGTACTGCTGTCTTTGTTAGGCAGTTTCTTGTTTTTAAGTGGTTAAATGAACCTGGAGGAGACCAGTAGCAATGGGATACTAAACAAGGATTAAAATTGGTGAAAATATTTTGTGGAAAAAAAAACATGGCAACTGCTATTATGTCATCCAGTTGGGGTTTAGTTCTACTTCAACATAACCCGCTTTTTGTAACCTTTACATTGCCATTAGTGTCAGCTCTGTGCCTGGGTAACCTGAAATGAAATACAATAATTTCATATACCATACAGGAAAAACTACTGGATTATTTCCTACCTGACTCGTACTGTATTTTTTAATGCAACCTGAAAATTGGTTTAACAGAACGCTACAGGTTTTGAATTTTCAAGTACATTTTTTTTTTCAGACTACACAATAGATTGGACTTTGTGTGGACACCCCTAAGGCATATCTCTGGGTTTAAATTATTCAGCGATAGGGATAGATGGCGAGCTCGCAAACTTTTCTTCTCCCCGCATACCCCATTGGCTCCAGTATTTTGTAATCCTGAGTTTGTTCCGGGTTTATCTCCATCGGTGTTCCAGTGGTGGATGAATAAGGGTTTGCTGCGTATCGGAGACTATCTAGATGGGTTTTGCCCTCGGTCTCTTCAACATTTTTTGACAGAGTATCAGATGGGAAATATTTCGCTATTACCAACTTAGCTCTTTTATCACTAGCAAACTTAGATTACTCTCAGAACCTTGCGCACTTACTCCCCTTGAGGTCTCCTGCGGGGCAACTGGGAAAATGAGAGGTCGTTTATCCATTATTTATGCTTCCATTGTTGACCCCCTCGCTAAATTATCCTACATGACCCAATGGGAGGGGGATTTGAATAGCTCATTAGACCTGGATACTTGGCGGAATGCGGCCCATACTTTATCAAAAATCTCGATTAATACTGATTTTATCAAATCTAATTATAAAACGCTACTTCACTGGTATCTGGTTCCCCCGCGCCTTGCTAAAATGTACCCCTCAGTATCGTCTAGTTGTTTCCGGCGTTGTGGTCAAGAGGGTACTATGTTCCATGTTTGGTGGAAATGTCCGATAGTGAGTAGGTTCTGGATCCGCATGTTTAATTTTATCTATTCAGTAACAGGAATTAATATTCGTAGATCACCGGAAGTAGCCTTATTTCATTTACTACCCGCTGACGTTCCCAAAAAATCGACTAAATTAATTTTATACCTCTTACTGGCGGCTCGCATTACCATAGCTAGAAGTTGGAAAAAATCACTGATCCCGCTAGACGGGGTTAAAGAAAAACTTAATTGGATAATGGTAAATGATAAACTTACAAGTATTGTCAATAATGATGTGTCGAGATCTGAGGTGACGTGGGAGCCTTGGATCAGTTATATTTCTGTATCTTGAGAGTTCTACAGCTGATCCCCCCTTTTTTCTCCTTTCCCCCTTCGGAGTTTCCCTCCCCCCCCGTTTTTTTTTTCTTTTCTCTTCTTCTCTCTCCTTTGTTTTTCTTCCCTTTAATTGCCTTGGATACGTTTTGGTTTATTTCTACGGTTAAGCCTATGTTTGTTACTTGCTGAAACGTATGTTACTGGGTGGAGGTGGCGCTCTCGTGTACATTGCCATTGACTGCTACTAATTTTTTTTTTCATGTGCTCATTTGTTCTATGTTTGTGGTCACACGTTTTGTTTCACCATGTAGGTGGGATTTGTTGCCATCTCTTTTTATGCCACTATATGCCTATCTTTCAATAAAAAAAATTGAAATATAAAGTATTCAGCGATATATGATGATGACTGCCCAGACCTATGACTATTTCAAATCTTTGGCCATTCACAGACACTGTCAGACAATCTGAGTGTTCATGTTTCTGACAATACTAGTAGACAGAGGTGCCTGAGGGTGGTTGAATCATGTCTGCAAGTCTGACGGCATTCTCAGGTCTAGGAAAAGTTTGACTGTTGAGATCTTTCATACATTTTTTTTTATGCTTCTCTAATGTTGGCCTGTCATTAAAAAAAAATAGTTCACATGAGTCAATGGAACTCACATCAACTTTGGCAAATAGCTTTGCACAGGTGGGGAACTTAAATATTTTGGTCAAAACAACAAACTAATACCCTAAAGTTTTGAGCTGTTGGCTTGTAGCCAGGAAACATGAAGATGCCGGTTGCTCACGAATTCATCTAAAAATACTAGTTGCCTGGTTTAAATATTGTTTTTGTCAATGATCCCAAAAAGAAAGCAAAACAAGAATTCTGCATTCGCTTTAACTTCACATGCTGCATGCTTGTTCCAGGTCCATGACAAAGTATTAAAGCTACCAACAACCAGGTAACTAGCATTTTTAGAGGAAGGCAAGTAATGACAGCCTTTATGTTTGTTTGACCCCTTCACACTGGCACCTTCCTGCCCCTTAAGGGGTTTCTGATGCCGTGGGGGCGGGGCGGGGTTTAGGGTCATGTGATCTCTGTGATTGACTGTCACAGCAGTCACATGACCGGAAAGGTTCCGATCGCAAGGGGAGATTGGGACCTTTCCATGGGACACCGACAAGTGCTGGGAGCATGCATGGCACGTGCTCTCAGCACGTGTTTGTTTATAAATGGTACACAAATATATGGTCCCTCGTCGTCAAGGCCCAGCCACTGAGAGGCCACATATTTGCATATGCTCGACGTGAAGAGGTTAAAATATGAATTTAAAATGGAGCTAAACCTCAGAAATACTCACCTCCACTTTCCAGCGATGAGACGGTTACATCCTTCACTGATGTCATCTTTTCCTCAGCCACTTCTGTGTTTTGAGTTTTCAGCCTTTTGATTGGCCCGTGGGAGGAATGATGTCATCCACATGTCCATGGGAGTCAGTCTTTATGGCACAGCCAGAGTGTGCCGGGAATGCATGTAGAGCTGCACATACGCAGCTTAGTGTACATTCAATGGAGTAATGCAGGCAAGCAGGTATGTTTATTATTCCAGAAAAGACATATCATAAAGATCTGCCTGCTCCCAATTGTTTATTGCTTAAAGTATATGTAATCCCTCACCTAAAACAACCCATACAGTTTAAAAGAGAAATGAAAAGTAAAACATTTGCCCATAGATATAAAAACACTATAAATACCTTTTCCCCCTTTTTTTTTATAAGTGAGCACATATCCTCTGTTCTCAGCTGCATAAGAGCTAAGGGGGGAGAAAAAGCAGTATACTGATCTTCCCAATAAATGGCTGTGCAGGAAAGGGTGGGGTTGGGAGAGGTTGGTCAGCAGAAGTCTGATCATTGGAAGAGAGCAGTCTGAGTTCCCAGCACAGCCTGAGAACTAACCACTCTGTGATTTCATGTCCAGTGTGGTCAGTTTTTAATAGGAAAGCAGAGGGAATGATAGTAACACCAGGGATTTCACACAAAGCAATGCAAAGAGAATATGATACATTTTCATACAAGTACATGGCACAACAGGCACATATCAGGAATATGAAATGTTAGGTTTACACATTATTTAAGTTTAGTTCCACTTTAAGGTGCCTACCAGCTTGAACAGGTGGCAATAAGAAGGTATGTTTTAGAATCATCCATCTACAATTAAATTTTCCCATTTTGCATTTGTTTTTCACGCTGTTTCTGAATTCAGGCATTGGGTTGTTGTTTTTGAACATAAAAAACTGGGGATATCATTTTAGTGAATGAATGTATACATTCTGATTTGTTAGCATAAGGGTTCCACACGCAGGTCACAGACTCCACTGATGGAATTATTGCTGTATATACGTAAAGTATATATAGTGAGGAATAATTCTAATGGTTTAATGAATTAAACTGACCCCCTTCGATCTACCGATGAATGTGAATTGCAAAGGCAAGCCAGACTGGATACAAAACATTACACAGTCTATCTATCTATCTATCTATCTATCTATCTATCTATCTATCATGTATATCTATATTTTGGATTTATACGGATATCTGTAGTTGCGTGTGACTTATTTTTGGAGTTTTCTGTTTGCATTTCCTGGCATTGCTGCTAAGAGCACAACCTCAACACTCATATAAGCAGCAATGACTGTCATATACTAAAGAATCTGTATGTCATTGAAGCTGCAATGAAACAGCTGTCACTGTCTGACCAATAGACAGTCATTTCTGCCCAACAGCTGTATGCGTGTTTACACCAGTTATTGACGAATGAGAGACGAAGACCTCTTTTCACCTTCCTTCCTGTCTTCCACCGACAGTTGGTTCACACTGATATACCGTATGTTGTGAGCTCATTTTCTCATTTACTAGCATCAAACTGCTTTATGTCTAACCTCAAGATTAAGTGCTAACCTCAGTCTTTGATGCAGACAGTTTCCAGTCCCACCTAATAGCCTGATTTCCTTATGATTGTTCTTCTAGCTCCCCCTCCCAATAACAAAGACCAATGTTGGTAAGCAACCATTGTTCCATTAAATTATAAAAGTCACATCTTTACAGCTGAAGTCAAAAGAAGCAATTAAGTATTCTTTAGGGGGTTGATGGTTTTTACAGTTGAGCCATCAGTAATGGAGTAGTATTAAATATTTACAGTTGCATGTTAAAGGAAAAATGAATAGTAAGTACACTAGCAGAATATACCGTAATATCTTTCCCAGATAGACTTTTAGAAGTACTATTGTATGGGGTTAGAAAGGTAACTGAATCATTCATAACTCAGATACTAGTGATGTGCCAATTACAAGGCACATAGCAATGATTACTTTTACATCATGCTTGCCAGCCTCAGAATCAAAGAGCAGGCTTAAACATGAGCACTTTGTTCTCTACTAGTAAACAAAATGTAGATCCAACTGCATTATATCAACTTGTTAATTGCTTTAGTATAGCTTTTTATTATTTAATCAGCTTACTCTGACAGTAGCAGATTTGCAGGAGTTGTGAAATAAAACATATAATTAAGGAAAATGTGTGAGAACAAGGGAGATATATGGAAAGATTTTGGCTTGGGCATGTCTGGCAAACGCTTTGACTATGGTTAGGCTTCTGCTCTTTTTATAATGAAATTCTAGTGACAACAAAATGGTCTTGAATCACCAGTTTGCAATAGCATTTAAAACACATTTTTGTCTTACTTAACAATTTTAGTACCAGCTATGACAGTTTTACCGACAATTACTTAGTCATGCAACGTAATTTTCTATAATTTTTGAGAAATATCAAGCTTTCCCTTGTTGGTATTTAATAACCACTCTTTTTTAATTTTTCATTTTATACAAGAAAAAATATTTAAAAAAACTGAGAGAAAACATGATTCCCCAACTTTCTATTATAAACATGGAAAAATAAAAATGCTAGTACAGTATGAATACCCTCAAACTAGACACCTCCAGGTGGTCTAATTATTTTGCTTTACTTTTTTGGAAACGAGGAAGCATGCTGATACTGAGCTGGTTAAAGCATGGAGCTTGGTAATAATGCACTAGATACAGCAGCATCATAAATCATACACAGAGGCGGAAGGGATTTTTTGTACAGGGGTGCTGCTATGGCTTTTTTTGGTGACTTTTATAGCTTAGATAGGTGAATTGTTAGATTTTAGTACATGTGCTGTTTTTAGAAACTAGGCCTCCCCTATTGATATGCAAATGAACCAGTTGGACTAGTTTGTGAAACTCCTTGCAGGAAATGAGGTACCAGGAATGGATAGGGGGGAAGGACTTTGGAGCCCTGTGCTCAGGAACAAAGGGAGTTGTTCCTAGGACTTTGGAGAAGGAGGAATCAGTCTGGAAGATCCTGGATCCTAGAAGATGACTCCATCATAAAAACAGATCCAAGTTAAGTAGCTGTTTAGTTTATGGCAGTCACATACATTGTACATGCTTATTTGCTAGGAAGATAGTCAGCTTGTGCATATTATGTTATACTTTCCATGCTATGAATTGTTTTTCCTGCAGTTGTATGTGCAGCCTTTTCTGTTTAGTAAAGCAAATAATAATACACTATAGGACTTTAAGCAACCGGTCACATACAGTAGGAAGATAGAGATGAAGAGAAAAAAGAGAAAAATGTTTGGATATGTAAGATACAGTAAGGGAGATGAGGGGTTAATATACAGATGTACGGGGGTGGGGGGGCCTGGAGGTTAAAGGGTTAAAAATCTTTCCCACAATCAAACCCCCCTACTCTGAATATGCTGCTTGTGCTCTGAAATGAATGATCGTTCATTCATTAGTTTCTCCTTCCTTCTTTGTGAGAGGAAGGTGCGTGCTCTTGGGTGTAAACAGTAGCGCTGTTTACATTTGTGAGTGCTATGATTTCTCATCTGTGGGTTCACAAGGTACAGAGCGGTTTGTATCAACTCTGTACACCATAACTCTGTCTGTGAACTGAGCCATTTGATGATACACTGGCTACTCACGAGTTATTTCTGCAGTGATGTTTATAAAAGTCACTCCAGAAATAGACAAATTCCCAATTTGAGGGGAATTCTCTTTGATAGTTGTCTGAAAAAAAGTGTTCTCATTAAAGGATTTTACTTTACTTTTTATTCTTGGGATAACTTTAAAGTTTGGACTTCCCCTTAGTTACTTTCTTTCTTGGTGATATTAATCACCAGTACAAATAGAAGCGTGAACATTCCAAATGGGGACACAGACAACAGTAAAAATGTGATGTGGAGCCTAATCTTCCCCTTATCTATCTAAACTAAAAAAAGTTTTGCCACGTGTCTGTTAGTCGGAGGAAGAATTATCTCCCATCATTGCTGGCAGCACGCGGAAGAGTGTCCCATCATTGGTGTCACTGGGAGAAATAGTGTCTGTCACGTACCTAAGAGGTGACTGAAATGAAAAGGCCAGCCTCTCTTGTGTCTCCAGCCTAGGCCCCACTGAGTGAAATAGAGGGTGCCGAGGGACAGGAGGCACACAAGTACCAGCAGATGTTGATAGAAGATCCTGCAGTAGGAGATGCGGTCCCAAGGAGACTGGTGAACCATCAGGTCAGGAACAGCAGCCATGCTCAGTAGTCCAGCTGAGGTTAAAGGGACACTCCGCTTTTGCTACAGACCCCGGACATGTGGCTTGTCAAAGCTTTAAGCAGACTGGCAGCTGGAACACCCAGTGAGGTGCAGAGTTACAACAGCAGACAGCCAGGCAGGAAATTGAACAGGTCGGGAAGCCAAGATCAGAGACAGGAGAGAGGTCACAGGATTAGCCAGGGTCATCAACAGGTGGGCAGCGAGATACCAAAACATAAGCAGAGCCGAAGTCAGGAACAAGCTGGGTCAGGAACTGGTGACAAGTCAAGAGCAGAATCCAAGATCAGGTCAGGAACAAGCCGGGTCAATAACAAGGGAACACACTGGAAGAAAGCAGGACACAGGGAAAAGCTGAAGACCAGTCAGCACTGGCAGTAAGCAAGAACATGCCTTAAATAGCCCGTCTGATGCCAGAAACTGTGGGCATGCTCCCATGTGCGTGCTCAAGTATGCATGCATTTTTTTATGCATGAGTGAGCCTATGCTCATTTCTATTAGCGATGCTCCTATGCACATTTCTATGATTGATGCTATGCGAATGTGCATATCTATGAGCCAGTCGTCGTGCCACCAGAATTTCATTAGAATGTCTCACTGGTATTCCCTGACAGTACCCCATCTGTGTCACTGGGAGGAATAATGTCCCATCATTGGTGTCAGTGAGAGGAATAGAGTCCCATCATTGGTGTCAGTGGAAGGAATAGTGTCCCATCCTCTGTATCAGTGAATCAATGGTGTCCCATCATTGGTGTTAGTGGGATAAATAGTGCCCCATTGTTTGTGCGAATGGGAAGAATTATGCCTTGCTGTTTGAATGGTACTGTCAGGGCCTGGATTTGAACCCGGGATATCTGCTGTGTCTGGCAGTAATTCTTGTTACTGAGCTACCAGGAATGCTGGACAGCACTCTGCCTGATCCATTGGATAATCCTGCCTTGTTCCCTTTTTTTTGCTGAACCTTGAACTCTTTGCTCCTCCCATGAACTTCCCATGAACTTATCTCGCTCTTGCCCTCTAGCTGCCATCCGTACTTTTGCTATCACTCGTTACTGACCTTTGGCTTGTTCCTCGACCATGCTTCTGCCCGATCCCAACCTTCAACCACTTGTTACCAACCTTCGGCTTGTTTACTGACTACGCTTCTGTTTGATCCCTACCTGCTTTCTCTGCTACTGGACCCTGGCTTGCTTACCTCCTGGTGTGGAAATCTTGAGGACCGTGACCTGGTACTAACACGCAGCAAAACCCATCTCAACCATGAGGAGCTCAGGTGAATACCGATTAGTGCTTAGACCCTGCACCTCAGGTGAGCCCGCGTCACCTGCCAGGTCGAACTGCTTGTGTACTTTGCTATCAGTATGAGACACCAAGAGAAAAATGGTGACAGGGGAGGGTACATTTTGTGATTGAAAGCCTCAACTCTGTCCCTGTGTTATGTGTGAAGGGGGGGTGTGTCCCTTCCCTCCAATCAGCTCTCAGAGCTCTCCTCACTGATGTAACTTCAGCTCTCCGCCCCCTGCTTTTCAGAGCTGAGAGATCCTGTGTAAATTCTACACTTTGAATGGCTGTAGAGAAGAGGAGACTGCAGATAAACAGGTATAATTTAAGTAGGAGGATTTGTTTAATCTCTGTGTATCACCTGAGGCCAGTCACTTCACTGGGTATATGTAAGGTTTTACAACCACTTTAAAGGCTTTTTGGGCCTAACCCTCAACATGGGCATTACTAAAAAGAATGAATTGTGGTTGTATTGGTCCACAGACCCGATGCATCATATGCCCATGTTCTATGCTGTCATGGCCATGCATAGATATGAGAATATAATGCTATTTATGCATTTCAGAGATAACACACTCCTTGGGGTGACCCTGAATATGACCGGCTCCACATAATTCGACCCCTTGTAAATCACCTTAACCATAAATTTGCAGATGTGTATACTCCTCAGCAAAATATCTGCATTGATGAGTCCCTCATTAATTTTTCTGTCCGCCTTGCATTCAAACAATTTTTCCCCAGCAAGCATGTCAGATATGGGGTCAAAATGTATAAGACCTGTGAGAGGGCAACAGGCTGTACATGTAATTTTTGGATTTACAAGGGAAAAGATAGTCACATGGAGCCCCGTTGATGCCCAGACTACATGGAGAGCAGTGGCAAGATAGTTTGGGACTTGGTGTCACCTTTTTTCCATATGGCGTACCACTTGACATTTGTACAATCTTGGATTTGGCGCATGTGGCACCGTGTGACCTAATCACCAGGGCTTCCCTCAATGGCTTGTAAATACCTGTCTTAGGGGGAGAATGCCTGCTTGAAAAATTATTAATTGATTGCAGTGAAGTGGAAGCAGAAACTGGATGCTTTCGTCCTGTCTTCCATTCACGCATATATAACCATTCAAATTTCCACGGCAGCTGGTGTTGTTGCGAAGCCCCTGTGTCCATGACTATAACCTTAAGAGGGGTGGACTTCAACGACCAGATGATGAAGCCATACTTAGTTTCCCATAAAGCCAGACGCTGGTACAAAAAAGTGTCTGTACATTTATTTCAATTGGCTTTGTACAGTGCTTTTTGTGCTTTACAAAGTAACTGGACTAAGTGAATACTTCCTAAAATTCCAGGAAGAGATCATCACAGCCCTTTTGTATCCAGAAGATGCTGTGGCTCACACCCACAACCTAGATGCAGTGAGCCGGCTGCATGAGAGGCATATTTTTGGAGCCATTCCTGCTACCCCAACCCAATAGTCACCCCAAAAAAGATGTCATATCTGTAACAGACACGGAATTAGGTAGGACACCCACTTTTTTTGTCCCTCCTGTCCTAGCCAACCTGGTCTCTGTCTCAAGTACTGCTTCCATCGCTACCACACACTAGTGGAGTATTAGGATAGGGTACAGTACAGCACAGTCTAGGACATATATATACACAGGGTCCCAGAAGATGTTAGGTAGTCAGGAAACTGGCTATCACATTTTGAGAGACCCTAACATCTGGATTTTAGCTTTTTAAAAGAATATGGTGGGGGGAAAGAGCCCTGGCCCTGATGGATACACAGCGGGATACTATAAAAAGTTTGAAGAGTTATTGGTCCGTAAACTTTGTAGATATATGAATTCGTTGGGAGAAGGAACGGAAATGAGAGGAGAATCATTGCACGCACATATAACAATCATTTTCAAAGAAGGGAAAGATAGCTCACAATGTAATAGCTATAGACCCATTTCATTATTAAATACGGATACCAAATTGTTTACGAAAGTATTGGCTATGAGGTTGAAGAAGTTCATGTCGGAATGGGTACATTTAGATCAGGTAGGTTTTGTTCCAGGAAGGGAAGGAAGAGACAAGGGCTTGAGGACGTTACTCCTTCTACAGAAAGCAAAGAGAGTTAGGCAGTCAACAAAAATGTTGTCAATAGACGCAGAAAAAGCCTTCGACAGGGTAGATTGGGGGTTTATGTTTAACACATTGGAAGCCCTGGGAATAGGGGAAAAGAAGTGGATAAAAGGGTTTTATAGTAGTCCCTCAACAGCAGTGAAGGTTAACGGGACCTTGTCTGGGACTTTTGGAATGCATAATGGAACCAGACAAGGTTGTACATTATCCCCGTTATTGTTTGTGCTGTTCTTGGAACCTCTTTTGGCGGCGGTAAGAAAGAACATTGATATTACAGGAATTAAGATAGGAGGAGTAGAACATAAGGTAGCTACTTATGCAGACGACATGTTGTTTTATATAGTGAACCCTAGAGAGGCGTTGCCTAATCTAATGACACTGTTGAAACAGTATGGAGAATTATCTAATTTAAATATAAATCTTACAAAATCTGAGATCTTGAATATAAATGTGTCGAAGGTAGAAAGGAAGAACTTACAAGAACAGTTCCCATTTACATGGAGAGACAGAGATTTAAAGTATTTAGGAATAAAACTAACTCCTTCAGTAAAGGAAATATGCACACATCTGAAACATCTGAAACATGCACACATCACCCCCATACTTAAAAAGCCCTCCCTGGACCCCAATGACCCGAACAACCTCAGACCCATCTCCCTGCTCCCATTTACATCTAAACTCCTCGAGCGCCTAGTCTACACCCGCCTATGCTCTCACTTCAACGACAACAACCTCCTCGATCCCCTACAGTCTGGCTTCCGTCCCCTACATTCCACCGAAACTGCCTTACTCAAATTCTCCAACGACCTGCTAACCGCCAAAGCTAATGGCCACTATTCAGTGCTCCTACTCCTTGACCTCTCTGCGGCCTTCGACACAGTCGACCACCCCCTCCTCCTCAAAAAACTACACTCCCTTGGCCTCAGAGATTCTGCTCTCTCCTGGCTCTCATCCTACCTGTCACAACGCTCTTTCAGCGTTACCTATAATGCTACCACCTCCCTCTCACTCCCCCTCTCTGTTGGGGTCCCTCAAGGCTCTGTCCTCGGGCCCCTTCTCTTCTGCATCTACACCTCCTCCCTTGGCCAACTCATACACTCTCACGACTTCAACTACCACCTCTATGCCGACGACACAAATCTATCTCTCAACCCCCCACCTCACCCCCTCGGTCTCCGCCCGAATCACACACCTGCTGAGTGACATATCAGACTGGATGTCGCTCCACTTCCTTAAACTGAACCTCTCCAAAACCGAGTTTCTTGTCTTCCCCCCAGCCCGGACACCACCCCCCATTGACTTCTCTATCACATCGAATAACGCTACCATCAAACCCGCCCTGCAGGCCAGAGTACTTGGTGTCGTTCTGGACTCCAACCTATCCTTCCAGCCCCAAGTCCAATCTTTAACAAACTCGTGCAGACTCCACCTCCACAACATCGCCAAAATACGCACGTTCCTAACTCCAGAAACCACTAAACAGCTCATCCACTCCCTCATCATATCACGACTCGACTACTGCAACTCCCTCCTCACTGGCCTGCCTCACCGCTGGCTATCCCTGCTTCAGTCGATCCTGAATAGGGCTGCCAGACTCATTCACCTTTCCAACCGCTCTGTCTCCGCCACCCCCCTCTGCCAATCCCTCCACTGGCTTCCGATTGCACAACGGATCAAATTCAAAATCTTAACGCTGACGTACAAAGCTGTCCACCATACTGCCCCGAACTACATCACTGACCTAATATCCAAGTACCGCCCAGCGCGCACACTCCGCTCCTCACAAGACCTCCTTCTCTCTAGTTCCCTGGTCTCCTCCTCCCATGCCCGCCTCCAGGACTTCTCCAGGGTGTCACCCATCCTCTGGAACTCCCTGCCCCAACCCATCAGATTATCACCTACTCTCCTCTCCTTTAGGCGCACCCTGAAAACTCATCTCTTCAGGGAAGTCTACCCCACCCCCTGCTAACTTGCCGACCTCCTCCACTCTTCCTACCACTCCATCCCCCACAGCTATCTCCTCCTGTGCCACCATCCCCTCCCTCCTCGATTGTAAGCTCGAAAGAGCAGGGCTCTCAATCCCCTCATGTTTTGCATTGTATTGGTATTGTTCTGTCACATGCTCTGTCCCCCTCTGTAATGTACAGAGCTGAGCGAACTATTGGTGCTTTATAAATACTGTATAATAATAATAATAAAGGACCTATATCAGGCTAATTATATCCCATTAATAAATGAAGTTAAAGAGGAATTGAGAAGACTCTCAGGAGAGTGAGCTTCATGGATAGGGCGGATAAATTTGGTTAAGATGGTAATAGTCCCAAAAATCCTGTATAGGTTTCAGATGCTCCCTAAAAAACTACTAGGATCCTTTTTTTAGGATAATAAAAAAGTTGATATCGAGGTTTATTTGGGCTAATAAGAAACCAAGAATTAAGTAAGAAACCTTATGTTATCAGAAAGAGAACGGAGGAATAAACTTGCCAAATATGAGGAAATATTATTCTTGGGTGTTATTATCAAGGGTGGTGGATTGAACATATAATTCACAAGAAAAAAGTTGGGTTAAAATTGAAGTCATATTAACCACTTGAGCTCCAGAGGATTTACCCCCCTTAATGACCAGGCCTCTTTTTGCTACTCGGCGCTGCACTAATTCAACTGATAATTGCGCGGTCATGCAATGCTGCACCCAAACGAAATTTACATTCTTTTTTTCACACAAATAGACCCTTTTTTCTGTGGTATTTGATCATCTGTGCGCTTTTTATTTTTCACGCTATAAACATAAAAAGGCCAAAAATTTTGAAGAAAAACAATATTTTTTTACTTTCAGCTATAAAAAATATATAGTAAACTCAAAGTTGGTTATAAATTTAGGCCAAAATGTATTCTGCTACATGTTTTTGGTAAAAAAAATCTCAATGAGTGTATATTGATTGCTTTATGTGGAAGTTATAGCGTCTACAAACTGGTATAAATACTGCAACTTACGCCATTTTTCTGCGCTAGTTTAACAGACAATTGCGCGGTCATGCAATATGGTAGATAAATGAAATTTACATCCTTTTTTTCCCCACAATTTGAGATTTCTTTTGGTGGTATTTGATCGCCTGTGTGGTTTTTATTTTTTGCGCTATAAAAAAAAAGGCTGACAATTTTGAGGAAAAAAAAACAATATTTTGGACTTTTTGCTATAAAACATGTCCAGTAAAAAAAAAATGCAAAAATCAAAAAAAGGTACTTCGGGCTCTGATGAAGAAGGTTTGGCCTTCGAAACGCATCAGTTGAACTGAGTGTCTACTCCCACGATGGGACTCGTGCTGGCTCTCTATCTCTGAAGTCCCTGTGAGGACTTACATGCCTGATTTTATTCGCTGTTTGTGAGTACCTTTCTTATTAATAAATTTTTTGTTTACTGAGGTAATGCTCAAGGTTTGTGCGCTTCTCGTTTTTGTTTCGCTTTGTAGTGATGGTTTACACAAGGTTATGGGTTGGAAACAGGGGCGGCACTGCCCGAGAGCCCGGGGTCAGTAGGGGGCCCCATGAAATGCCCCTGGTACCTTTTTCATAGACTTTTTTGAGTTAGGGCAAGGACACAGGGGCCCCATGATCCCCTATTTCCCGGGGGCCCCATGAGTTGTCAGTCCGCCCTTGGTTGGAAATTTAATTCATTACTGATACCATTGGTGGATGCTGAATTTTTTCTTCCGGGGAAGGGAAATGTTTCGGGAAAATGGTTTAAAGATAGAAATGCACATTTGGGAGATATATTAGACAAAGGGCAGTTATACACTTTTCAAGAATTGAAGAATAAAAGGAATTTGTTTTTTGTTTTAGATAAACTGAGATATTATCAATTGGGACATTTTGTCTCAACATTTCCTCAGCCTCTGAGGATAACAGGGGACATGCTCCCATTTGAAAGACTGCTGAGCTCCAAGACAAGTTGTGGACATATAACATATAGGATTTATAAGATCCTAGTTGAATTGGAGGGAGCTTAGTCACAGTCGTTATTAGAGGGTTGGGAAAGAGGATTGGGTATAAATATGAATGATCACCAGAAGAGGAAAATGTTTAAGTTAATGCAGGGGTTGATGAACACGAATATAGTTGAGATGTTTGTCTAGATGGTATTGTACACCGAGTGTGGCACATAAACAGAGAAAAGAAGTATCACCTTTATGTTGGATAGTATGTGGGGCAATAGGGACAATGGCTCATATATGGTGGGAATGCCCAAAAATTCTGTTATGTTGGCAGGAGATAATTTATCATATACAGGAGATTTGGGGGACATCTATCCAGAAGGATCCATGGATATGTCTTTTCTATAGAACAGAGTTGTCGGTAAAACAATATAAAAACAGTTTATTATATCATCTGATTGGTGTGGCAAAGGGTTTAATTCCTAAGTTTTGGAAGGCCCAGGATCCACCAACAAGGACGGATTGGAAAGACAGAGTAGAATATGTCAGTAGGATGAAGGAACTTTGTTATATGGAGAAAGATGAAATGGAAAAGTTTAGAAAGATTTGGGGTAAATGGTATGCGTTTAGAACTTCAGAAAAATACTTAAATATGAAAGGTCCCCTGATAGTAGTACCAGAGAATTTAAATGGTTAAAGAGATTTATATATATGACTAGATTAATAGGAGGGGAAAGAGAGGATAAGATGAGATAGGACAGGGGTGTGTTGGGGTGGGTATGGGGATAAAGTTCATATGTATGATGTAAAAAGATTTATGATGGTTTTGTAAGGTATTTTGTTCTTAAAAGAAAATTTAATAAAAGATATAATGGAAAAAAAGAAAAAGGTTAAAAAAAAAAAAAAAAAAATAGTTGTCATTTTATTGATTTACTGTTTTATTGTTAACCATTTCTGTTTTCTTTGCAGGAATGCCATTTAGCTGCAGCACCATTTTGTTTATACTGGCAGCAACAGGGTCTTGCTGTCATAATATACGTCAGTGTGTGCAGCGCAGTTGGGTTCGATTTTTTTATTTGCTAAAAATATATATATATATGCCCAAGCATGGGGGCCTGGGGTGGCCAGTGGGTGGATTGCTTTGGCATATATATTTTATAATTATTTTTGACACAGATTTCAATTTAAAAAGTGGTTTATTGAGTTAATTTTCTATTGTCACTGTTTTATTGTTAACTGTTGTTGTTTTCTTTGCTGGAACACCATTCAACAGCAGCACCAATCTGTTTATTCTGTCAGCAACATGTTCTTGCTCTCAGTATATACGTTAGTGTGTGCAGCGCTGCTGGATGAGATTTTTAATCCGCGGTTAAAAAAATTATATATATGCACAAGCATGGGGGCCTGGGGTGGCCATTGGGTGGATCGCTCCTATGCTTCGGCATATTTCTTTTTTCATATTTTTTGGCACAGATTTTAATTTTAAAAAGTGGTTTATTGAGTAACTGTTCTATTGTCACTGTTTTCTTGTTAACCATTGTTGTTTTCTTTGCAGGAATGCCATTCAGCTGCATCACCGAACTGTTTATTCTGACAGCAACAGGGGGGTCTTGCTCTCAGAATATATGTTAGTGGGTGCAGCGCTGCTGGATAAGATTTTTCATCCGTAGTTAAAGATGAACCAGCCGGCTCATTCTTAGGATTGCTTTTACAAGTAGTGGGAAGAGATGCCCCGCCCTGCCCCCTGCTGCCTTCCACGGCTTTCTTGGGCAGTCCCATGCCATCTGGGAACTTGAGAATGCAGTCAGCGTTTCCGCCAGCTGACCATAGAGCTGATTGGAGACTGGAATGGCGCCAATCAGTTCTGTAGTCTAAGAAGCCAGAAGCTACAAGCATTTCATCACTTTGGTTTCGCCAGATATAAACAGCATCATTTGTAAACTGGGAAAGCATCTGATCACACCGATCTTGGTGAGATCAGCTGATTTAAGGGCAGAGAAGATATCTAGAGTCTAATAGTCTCCAGATTTCTCAGAAAAAAATACTTGTCATTGCCTATTACTATCACAGGGGATATTTACTTTCCCTGTGATAACAATAAAAGTGAAAAAAAAAAAATAATGAATGGGACAGTGTAAAAATAAAAATTAAAGAAAAAGAAAGCACCCTGTTTCCCACCACGCGCAACGGTGTACCCAAGCGTTGGCCCCGTGTCGGTATGTAAACAGTGGTTGCACCATGCATGTGAGTTATCGCCACAAACATCAGATCGAGGGTAGTAATCCAAGCAATAGCCCTCCTGTGTAAATCTAAAATGGTAGCCTGTAAAGGCTTTTAAAGCATCCCCCATGGATATTAAAACTGTATGTAGTTTGTCGCCTGTTGCTCGGGGCGTGCACAGTTTTAAAGGATGTCATGTTTGGTATCTAGTTACTCTACATACCATCATCTTTTATATTTTACCAAATGATAGGCCAGTATATTGTATTTTTGTACATTAAAATTCAAAAAAGTGTATTTTTGTTCAAAAACCTTGATTTGAAAAATCACTGCGCAAGTACTATGTGACATAAAAATTGCAACTCACCATTTTATTCACTAGGGTGTGTGCTTTAAAAAATATAAAATGTTTGGGGGTTCAAAGCAATTTTCTAGCAAAAAATACTGATTTTTTTTTATGTGGAAAAGGAGAGTGAGTGATGTGTGGCATAAGCTTCTAATGCTGGGCATAAAATGCTAAAATAACCCCCCCCAAAGACCCCTTTTTTGGAAAGTAGACACCCCAAACTATTTGGTGAGAGGCATGTTGAGTCAATAAAAGGATTTAATTTGTACCACAATTTTTTGGAAAATTATGAAAAAAATATTTTTTTTTTACACAAAGTTGTCAAATGATATATATATCTCACATGCCATTGGTATATTTGGAATTACTCCCCAAAATACATTCTGCTACTTCTCCTGAGTATGGGGATACCACATGTGACAGACTTTTTGGTAGCCTAGTCATTTACAGGACGCTAGAATCCAATAAGCACCTTAAGGCTTTTAAAGGGCTTTATTTTCTCACTTCCACAGTTTCGGAGGCCCTGAAATGCCAGAGAACTTACCCCCCAAAAAAAATTACCTCTTTTTGGAAAGCAGATACCCCAAGGAATTTGATAAGAGGCATGGTGTCATGGTCAGAGGCCAGGCTCAGAGACCAGTAGCAGAATTTTAGAGCCTCTGAAACCATGATAGGTAGTAAGAAAGTGAAATGAAGGCATTATACACCTTCAGGCTTTCATTGGTCATTGGATTTCTGGATCCTGTATGTGGGTAGGTTCCCAAAAAGTCTCACATATGTGGTATCCCCATACTTGGTAGAAGTAGCAGAATATATTTTGGGGTGTAATTCTAAATATACCCATGGCATGTGTGAGCAATATACCATTTAAATGACAAAATTTTTTTTTGTCATTTTCCAAAACTTCTAGAAAAAAATAAGTCTTCCATGGACTCAATATGCCTCTCAGCAGATAGCTTAGGGTGTCTATTTTCCGAAAAGGAGTTATTTGGGAGTGTTTGTATTGCCCTGGTATTTTAGCACCTCAAGAAATGTGATAGGCAGTCAGAAAGTAAAAGCTGTGTAAATTTCAGCATCTATACCATAGTTTGTAGATGTTATAACTTTCACACAAAACCAATTAATATGCAGTTATTGGGATTTCTTTTTTTTACCAAAGACATGTAACAAAATACATTTTGGCCTAAATTTATGACCAAATTTGAGTTTATTGGATATTTATATTTTATATGTTATTTGGATATATCAGAAATTAGAAAATATCTTTTTTTTTCAAACTTTTCGGTCTTTTTTTGTTTATAGCGCAAAAAATAAAAAACCCAAAGGCGATCAAATACCACCAAAAGAAAGTTCTATTTGTGAGGAAAAAAAATTACATAAATTTAATTTATGTACAGCATTGCATGACCACGAAATTATCAGTTAAACGAGCACAGCGCCGTAAAGCAAAAAATGGCATAAATTCCAGTATCTATACCATAGTTTGTAGACGCTATAACATTCACATAAACCAATCAATATACGCTTATTGGTATTTTTTTTACCAAAGACGTAGCAAAATACATTTTGGCGTAAATGTATGACAACATTTGAGTTTATTGGATATTTTTTATAACAGAATTTAGAAACTATACATTTTTTTCAAAATTTTAGGTCTTTTTTTTTGTTTATAGCGCAAAAAAAAAATAAAAAAAAAAAAAAAAGCAGTCGTGATCAAATACCACCAAAAGAAATCTCTATTTGTGTGAAAAAAGGAAATAAATTTTATTTGGATACAGCATTGCATGACCATTCAATTATCAATTGAAATAGCGCAGTGCTGAATAGGAGGGCAAGTGGTGAATGGCATCCAAGATAGCAGTAAAAGCTCAAAGGAGGTTGTAACCCTGCCTACTTTGCTTTGCTTGGACAAGCACTTTAGGTAACTAGAAATAAATTTAAAAAACACAGAGTTGAATAAATGGCTCTAAATTTTTCATTTTATCTCGGCTAGGAACCATTGCTTTTGAATGTACAGTTGGCCAATGTGCTATTAAAAATACTTTGTGTGACTCTTACCTAAAAATCTTAAATGGGAAAAAAACTTATTGGATTTGTGGTGGAAGCTATTATATGAAAGTACCTATTTTAAAACTTTAATTCATAGTTCTTTAGTAAAATGTCCCCACTGGCCCATCTCACCATATTCCAACTGTCTCTTTGCAGCCTATATGACATGTACATTAGATCCTAACTCTGTACCAAGTTGACAACAGTACAAATACCGTATATACTCGAGTATAAGCCGACCCGAATATAAGCCGAGGTACCTAATTTTACCACAAAAACCTGGGAAAAACTATTGACTCGAGTATAAGCCGGTGGTGTCAGTGGGGGGAGGAATAGTGCCCCATCGTTGGTGTCAGTGGGGGGAGGAATAGTGCCCCATCGTTGGTGTCAGTGGGGGGAGGAATAGTGCCCCATCGTTGGTGTCAGTGGGGCGAGGAATAGTGCCCCATCGTTGGTGTCAGTGGGGGGAGGAATGATACTTACCTTGCTGACCCCTGCTCCAGCCTGGGCTCGCTCGCTCGCTCCCTCTCCCATAGTACACACTTACCGGTCAGATGTCTTCCTTCTCCGGCCGCTCTCCTCCTCTTCACTCGCTCGATCTTCGCGGTGCCGCTCGGCTCCTTCTCTCCAAGCTCCACCTCCTCACCGGTGATTGGGCGCCTGTGTGCCTCTCCTGAGCTACAGTTCCGGCGGCCAGTCACCAGCGAGGATTGATCCCGGGGGTGTGTCCAGATGACAGGGACGGCATGTCATCCCGCCCACACCTGCAGGCGTTGACTCGAGTATAAGCCGAGGGGGCCGTTTTTCAGCACAAAAAATGTGCTGAAAAACTCGGCTTATACTCGAGTATATACGGTATATACTTTGCTTGTCATGTTCTGAAATATAGATTGGTATACATTATTTGTCAAGCTACATGTTATCAGATTACCAGATGCTATGCACATTGAAGGTAATGATATACTGTATAATGGTTTTTGTTTCAACAATGTCCCTTCACAAAGTCAACCCGTGGTTTGATTAAATTTGTTTCTCTATTACACTGTTCACTTCAGTATGATAAATATGGTAACTTAGTTGCAAACTGTGTGTAACAGGAGCTTTGATATCGTAAACGTTAATGAGGTTGTGGTACCAATTACTTTAAATGGGTATGAAATGCTTTAATAATAGCGTACGTCAAGTAAATGAAGGATCGGTTCTCCAGCTTACATCAAAGTATATTAACTGGTTTGGAGCAGGCGACAACAATACTTTCAGATAAACTTGGCAGAACTTTGGACTATAATCGGCTTAGATGGATTTAGGAGTATGACTTGATGAAGCTGGGGAGATTACGGCCACTACTTTTTGCTTCTACTCAGCACTAACTCAAACTAAAATGAGGACCCATTTTCAGTTATATACTTCTGTATTATAAGGGAAAAGTAGTTATATTGTAGTAGTTCTAATGCTTATTTTATTTAAAAAATTTCTATACATAAACAATGCAATTTGGTTTCAAGAGGTGGCACAATCCCTTCCAGGTGAATTACATACTGTACATTTCAATGATTTTATTAAACTTTATTACAGATTCTTACCATTTTTTTGTTCTGAAAACATTAAAGTAGGCCTTATTAAACCACAATAATCCACACTGTATATACAGTCAGGTCCATAAATATTGGGACATCGACACAATTCTAACATTTTTGACTCTATGCACCACCACAATGGGTTTGAAATTAAACGAACAAGATGTGCTTTAACTGCAGACTGTCTGCTTTAATTTGAGGGTATTTACATCCAAATCAGGTGAACGGTGTAGGAATTACAACAGTTTGCATATGTGCCTCCCACTTGTTAAGGGACCAAAAGTAATGGGACAGAATAATAATCATAAATCAAACTTTCACTTTTTAATACTTGGTTGCAAATCCTTTGCAGTCAATTACAGCCTGAAGTCTGGAACGCATAGACATCACCAGACGCTGGGTTTCATCCCTGGTGATGCTCTGCCAGGCCTCTACTGCAACTGTATTCAGTTCCTGCTTGTTCATGGGGCATTTTCCCTTCAGTTTTGTCTTCAGCAAGTGAAATGCATGCTCAATCGGATTCAGGTCAGGTGATTGACTTGGCCATTGCACAACATTCCACTTCTTTCCCTTAAAAAACTCTTTGGTTGCTTTTGCAGTATGCTTTGGGTCATTGTCCATCTGCACTGTGAAGCGGCGTCCAATGAGTTCTGAAGCATTTGGCTGAATATGAGCAGATAATATTGCCCGAAACACTTCAGAATGCATCCTGCTGCTTTTGTCAGCAGTCACATCATCAATAAATACAAGAGAACCAGTTCCATTGGCAGCCATACATGCCCACGCCATAACACTACCACAACCATGCTTCACTGATGAGGTGGTACACTTAGGATCATGAGCAGTTCCTTTCCTTCTCCATACTCTTCTCTTCCCATCACTCTGGTACAAGTTGATCTTGGTCTCATCTGTCCATGGGATGTTGTTCCAGAACTGTGAAGGCTTTTTTAGATGTCGTTCGGCAAACTCTAATCTGACCTTCCTGTTTTTGAGGCTCACCAATGGTTTACATTTTGTGGTGAACCCTCTGTATTCACTCTGGTGAAGTCTTCTCTTGATTGTTGACTTTGACACACATACACCTACTTCCTGGAGAGTGTTCTTGATCTGGCCAACTGTTTTGAAGGGTGTTTTCTTCACCAGGGAAAGAATTCTTCCATCATCCACCACAGTTGTTTTCCGTGGTCTTCCGGGTTTTTTGGTGTTGCTGACCTCACCGGTGCGTTTCTTCTTTTTAAGAATGTTCCAAACAGTTGTTTTGACCATGCCTAATGTTTTTGCTATCTCTCTGATAAGTTTGTTTTGTTTTTTCAGCATAATGATGGCTTGCTTCACTGATAGTGACAGCTCTTTGGATCTCATCATGAGAGTTGACAGCAACAGATTCCAAATGCAAATAGCACACTTGAAATGAACTCTGGACCTTTTATCTGCTCATTGTAATTGGGATAATGAGGGAATAACACACACCTGGCCATGGAACAGCTAAGAAGCCAATTGTCCCATTATTTTTGGTCCCTTAACAAGTGGGAGGCACATATGCAAACTGTTGTAATTCCTACACCGTTCACCTGATTTGGATGTAAATACCCTCAAATTAAAGCTGACAGTCTGCAGTTAAAGCACATCTTGTTCGTTTCATTTCAAATCCATTGTGGTGGTGTATAGAGCCAAAAATGTTAGACATGTGTCGATGTCCCAATATTTATGGACCTGACTGTATAAAATATATATACAGTATAATGAAAATTGTAAATTATTTGTAGATACCACCCAAAGATATAACCATACCTGTAAGCACAACTGCAAATGTTGTTAAATATAATTTTAGAGAAATCACTCTTTGCTTAATTAGTTTATTATTTTATCTTCAGATTCTTCAATAAAGTCTTTGCTGTCTTCCAATACTACTATAGAGGCAGTACATTTGGGTTGGTGCAAAGTTTGTAAAATCTTGGGAGCCATACTCGGACTCCATGCCATGAATGCGTTCTAAAATTTAGCTTCAGGCACCAGGCACTCAACTCAGCAGTTGGTTCTGTGATGTGTTGTCAGCTGCAGGTAGTTATACAGGGTCAGAGCGGTATTTATCCTGTGGAAACTAGATCCTCATGACCCCTTCGGGGGTATGCCCACCATGGTGAGTGCAGCCCAGGCCCTACATAGGGACCAGCATTGTGGACATGTAAGGCAGGGTCACCCTGTACCTCTGACTTACTGTAAAAAACAGGGTTATGTTTGGAATGTTTTCAATTTACAGAGTAAACTTTTCAAACTTGGCACTAAAACTAAAGTACTCAGAACTTAGTCTTGGGTGGATGACCAGGTGTTATATCACACCACTGGTCATACACTTTGCCACCACTCCGACCTAAAAGGCGCTTCCTCCCACCCTTTTGCCACAAGGACTTTGCTACAAGACAGTCCACACCTGGGTTGCTGTGTACTTCTTCCAGACACTCTTACCCTTTATGTCGAAACCCTATAGGGTAATCACCCTTACCCATAGCTATAGAGAAAACAGGATGAAAGTGAGCCACCACAAAAGCTTAGGCAAACATCCACTCTGCTGAAGGCCCACACAACACTCAACATCAGAGTGAAGATGCTTCGCTTGCACTAGAGCAGGACCTGATTTTAGAGGCAAATATGTCTTTATTATTATTTTTTAGAACAAGACAAAAACATACTTGAAAAATTAAACTGTTAAACAGCATGGGCTGTAAACAAGGGTCCCAGCAGTAGTCTGGGGTATAATAGCAGAAAAGGAGGGTCACAGTGAGAGAAGAAATACATGGGAACATTACGTGTTATGCTACAGGCAAAAATAGTCTACAACATTGGTAGGAGCCCATAAGGCACCCTAGATTTAGGATCGTATAACAGTGCAATACAGTCCAATAAATTATTCCCAGAAATAAAGCTAGGATACTGCATAAGGACCTGATTTTAATATTGGTCTCTGCACCCAACAAGCAGTGTATCTGACAAAGGCAGGTTTTTATGCAACTATGTCACAATTTATCAGACAACTAATGGATTTAATACAGCCCATCTCTGTCCAGGACTCCAAAACAGCTTTACCATCTCTACCCGAGTCAGATTCTGATATGCCCAGCCTAGAAGAGGTAGACATAGAAGGGAATGAGGAGGACCCGGAGGCAGTGTTAGAGGACGCTGTGGATTTCTGATACTCCCATGTCCCGTTTGGGTACACAGAGACCTTCTAATTCTGAATAAACATTCTCCATTTATGAACAAATAGAATGGACAAGTTAAGACAGCTGGGTCAATCCAGAAAAGATTTTCACTTCTCCAAAATCAGTGTCAAGCTCTATCCAGTGGAAAAAGAGTTCTCCAATAATTGGTCTGCTTGTTAGTTTACCCTGCTGTCTCATTCTTAAACAGACATCTACAGTAGCTGTACCAGTTGAGGTTGTTCCTTCATTCAAAGATACTGCAGATAGAAAATTTAACATGCTCTTAAAGGCTCTCTTTACACTTGCAGGCTCAGCTCTGCAATTAGTTATTGCTGCGATTTCTGTCTGCCAAACTGATGCTAACTATACTATTAACAACCGTGTTGTACAACTGTGTTCTAGAACTGTGTTTTAACTCAGCAATTGCAACTGGTACCTTCTGCCTTGTGGTTTTATGTGGAGACCCTACAACAAGTAATGAAGCAAATTTTCTGAATGGCTTTAATCTCCTTTCATATGCACACAATCTTGTGGCTCAAAACCTAGACAGCTGAAGCTGCCTATAAAAGGCACCTTACACATATACCCTTTGAAACAGGACATTGGTGGGGTACTTGACAAATTCACTAAGGATGTCACAGGAGGGAAGGTTTTACCCTACCGTGGAAGATTCCAAAATCTACCATCTCCTGAGCCGCTACCTCTTAAAGATGCAGAGTACATAATCACTCTTCCTAGGGTTCATCTTCAGAACCTAAGTTTAGCCCGTCTATTCAGCCTAAAACGTGGGCAGTAAAGCTCACAAAATCTTCCCCAGAACCCTTTTCCCAATGAACGAGCACCCTCACTTCTAAAAGCAGGGGGATGTTTGTTACAGTTTACTTCCATCTGGATCACAGACATCCTAGATCTGGGGGTTCAATTGGTGATTTCAAAGGGGTACAAATAGAGTTTAAAACTTTACCCCCTCACCATTTTCTTCTCTTTAATCAATCTGTTCAAGGACAGTCAGATTTGAATAATGCTCTGAATCATCTGTTATCCCAGGAATAGTTGTGGTAATACTCCCACAAGACAGGTTCAAGGCATGCTATTCAAACCCTTTCATGGCACTAAAGCATGACAGGTGTCTTCTTAATAATCTGGACCTCAAATCCATCAACACATGCCTTCAAATTCCAAAATTTATGGAGTCTACTAGATCGGTATTGCCTCTTTGAGACAATAGGAAGATTTGGAATCTGTAGACACCCAAGCTGCCTAACTGCATATTCCCATTTATCCACCACATAAGAGTTTTCAGTGCTTTGTAGTGCAAGGCAGTCATTTTCAGTTTGTTGCACTGTTCTTTGGCATATTCTCTTCTCCCAGAGTATTGACAGATCCTAGCACCTCTTTTTGCCCTTGCAAGAACTCAGGAAATCCAGGTCAGATATTATCTAGACCTTCTCTTGAAGACCTCTTGTCCAGAAGACAATTCAGATGCTCCAGGCTTTTGGTTAGGTGATTCACTTCCAAAAATGTGCTCTTCAGCCTTCTCTTCATCTGGAATACCTGAGCTTGGACACATAACAAACAAAGGTTGTCCTTACAGAGAAGAAAATGTACTGAGAATTTAGGGGCTATTCCATTTGTACAATTTCATTTGAGCACAAATCTTATTGTCCTGGAACAAGCATTTTTTCCTTTTCTCAGTTTACCCATGCAGCCAAGCAAGGAATTCACTAGCTTGCTGTATCTTCAACTCAGGATTAATAATGGGGAAGTATTTCCTTCCTTATCACTGGAATGTGATAACAGATGCTTGTCTTTCAGGCTGGAAAGGATTTTTCCAGTCCCTCACAGTCCAGGGAACACAGTCACCAATAGAAACTAAGATCCTCATCAACATCCTAGAGCTCATAGTAATAGGACACTGGACCCCCCTTTTGCATGGACACCCAATCATGGTGCAATCAGACAATGCCATGGCTTTGGCCTACATCAACCATAAAGAGGCACCAGGAGCCATGCAGTCTTAAAGGAAGCAGGCAAGACCATCTCATGGATGGTCTCAATTCAGGCTAATCTATGCCTTCCTTCCAGTATGAATAATACCTTATCTGCTCCAAAAATAGAGCACGAGAAGGAGCTGGGGATTCTCATTGCACCAAACTGGCCACGAACAACCTGGTCCACTAATATACTCAGAGGAGACTACTGCTACTACTACTAACAACTAGAAGATGACCCCTGGCCTCTCCCCAGCAGGCCAGAGGTACCCCAATTCCATCCTGCTTCTCAGTTACTAGCTTTACTGGCATGTCTGTTGAAAATCAGGTCTTATGAGACAGGTGGGGTTCTGAGTCTGTCATTCCTACTATGTTGAAAAAAAAGAGAGCCACTTAAAGAAAGATCTGTTATATCTGGAAATCC
Source organism: Staurois parvus (assembly GCF_062004578.1). Taxonomy (NCBI): domain Eukaryota; kingdom Metazoa; phylum Chordata; class Amphibia; order Anura; family Ranidae; genus Staurois; species Staurois parvus. The sequence goes on from NW_028318841.1 coordinate 3,109,258, forward strand.
TTTTTTTGCCTGTTGTGCACACAGGCAATTCAATCCCAGAGATTACTCTGTGCCTCTCATTCTGGCCTTGACCAGAACTTGGCTTTAAGCAATTTGAAAGGACAGGTCTAAGCATTGTCCACTTTTTTTTTCAAAAACCTCTGGCTTTGTTCTCCTTTGACAAAACCTTTATTCAATGATCATGAATCTTGGATCAGGCCCCCTTTGCAGCACCTCATGCTTTCTTGGGACCTCAATGTGGTGATAATCTTTCCTGTAAAATTGACTTTTTGGTTGCTATCTGTCAGACATGTCTCTCTCTTGTACAGAGCTGCTCCTGATTTTTCACAGAGACAAGGTAGCCCTACACCAAGACCATCATTTTCCTCCTAAAGTGATATCAGTCTTCCTCCTCATTGAAGAATTAGTCCTTCCACCCTTGTGTCCTGCTCCAAAGTACCCAAAGGAAATTGCTCTTAATTGCCTGGACATAGCCAGAGACTACCTTAAAGCAACAGGTTCTGTCAGGAAGACAGACTCCTATTTGTCCTATCCTTCAGACCTCACTTGCTTCAAAGTCCACCCTCACCTGATGGATAAGACAACTGATTGCTAGAGCCTACACTCTTAAGGCCAAATGCCCTCCTGCAGTTTACATGCCCACTCCACCAGGTCGGTGGGTATTTGTAGGCGAGGCCTAATAAATGTACCTGAAGATTTAGAGGAATCACCACACAGTGTTATTTGAACACTATATTGTAGAAATTGAATAGGCACAAACAATCGGCTGTTCTAGCAATGGTACTTCCAGTTCTTCAGGTAGAAGAGGTAATGTTTACAAGTAAGGCAGTTTTCTATCAGTGTTGTGATACACATTCACAGATTACAGGATGCCAAAGGAACACTTCCCTTATAGTATTAATGGATCACACTAAGATCCCCCAAAGCCCCTGCAGAAATCTGGCTGCCAGCAGGAGATCAGGGAGCTGGCAGAGGAGACACCCTGTAATGTGAAACCTGCTGTTTCCCTCCCCAACAAGTACCTCTCCCTAATACTGCTTCTACTGTCTCCCTATCCAGCAGGGGCTCTGGCTCCAAGGTGGCTGCCTAGTGCCCATAGTAGGGAACAATTATTCCTCAATGGGCTGCTGCCAGCCTAAAGGAATGACACAGTACCACCTTGAGGTTGGGTGAACATCCCAGCGTCTATGACTACTCAGTCTGTGTCCTGTTCTGTTCTGTACGATTAAGATAAGAGGAATTACATACCTGTGAATTCCATATCTTGGAGTACAGGCTACACCTCCCTTCTTTCCTTTGTTACTCTGCACTGCTTGCTACAAAACTGAGGACTCACAAAGTGGGGTAGGATTATAGGGAGGCATCCAGGGAGTGTGTCCTCAAAAGCTTTGCAGTGTCCAATCAGCTGATGGTAAAGCCTATAAAGCAGAGTCTATGGATACTCAGCCTGTGTCCTCTACTGTACTATAAGATATAGAATTCTATTTATTGTGCAGTCCTTCTTCTGAATATGTTATATATGTTCTCAGAAACTGCACACCATGCTTGTTCCTATGTGTAACATCTGAAAAAGGAAATATGAATAATATAAAATAAAAAGTTTAAAAGTAAGTCTCTTGTTTCTGAATTCTTGCTCTGGTATCCTTCAAATCCTTCTTATTCCTTAAAGCAGTAATAAACTGCAAAAAATAAAGTTAAAATCAAGTTAAGAACTTAATGTGCTAGTATGCATCGCACAGCTTTCCCCTTCACAGTGTCTGACAGCCTGTGTCACATGGCTGTTGGGTGCTGACTTTCTTATGGCTGTACTGTGTTAAAGTCTGTAACACTTAATACAGCTATAAGTTAACAAAATCAGCACTTAACAGCCATGTGACACACTGTGAAAAAACCATGATAGAGCACCTGCTTAAGGTGCTGCTTGTGTTATCATAATGCTGATGATCATAACACACAGATACTACTTTACAGTTGCATTTGGGAGGGACAGTAAACATGTGCACCCTCCCCAACTACTCACTTCTGGCATGGAAAGGTGATATCTTGGTCAACAATGTTGATTACAATTCTTCTTCTTTTTAAATATTGTATTGTTTTTTTGCACTACAAATAAGATATGTGGGTGTGCATAGGAATTTGTTTATTTTTTTTCAAACTATAGTCCGGCCCCCAACAGTCTGAGGGACAGTGAACTGGCCCCGTTTAAAAAGTCTGAGGACACCAGCTGCTTCTGCCTCATTGTGTGTGGCCTCTCTGAGCTGCTGAGGGAGGGAAGCAGAGAAACACATCTTCCCTGGAGCCAGGAATCCAGGACGTTGTGGGAAATTAAGTTAAGGAGGTCTGCATCTGTGCATGGAGAGCAAATTGGCAAGTCTGCTACACTCCATCCTACTTGAACTCACTCTAACTGGCAGGTTTGCAGACCTTTAAAATTCATCCTGAACAAAGTGTACAAGGACAGCTGTTCTGTCTCTCCAATCTAAGCATTGATAGTGTGATCTCTGTAACTTACAGTTGTGATGAGATAGCAATAACTTCAACCTCAGTTGGATACCACAGTCAGTGACTCAATCGATAAGACATCTTGTAGATCTTGTGAAGTTGATTCCATAAACTGAGAGAATCTTACAACAATGAACATTCAATAGGTCAAAAGATCATAATGTTTCCTGCTCCATGACATGAGGCTAGAGCTGCAATGCATTTCTGGGAAAGGGGGAGGGCTATCTATACAGCATTAACTAAACCAAAGGAAAGGGAGGAGCAGACACAAAATACAGAACCACTTAAAGGCATATGACAGTCAATATGACAGTCATGAGAAACATGACAGCAGCAGTTTCCCAAAGTTAAGTCTTTGGTAGCACCTCAGGGGTTGAGTCCATCTTCTGGGACAGGAGGTGACATATCTCTGTTTTAAGGCGTGTCAATAGATGGTGGTTCACAGGGCTCCAAAACAGGCGCATGGACCTGAGGTGGGTGAATATAGAGCTGTGTGTCAATGTCAAGATAATTAGCTTTTCCTGTGGGTATTAGAGAAAATAGTAGAAGAGCAGCAGGTAGCAACCATTGAACATCTGGTGGTAGAGGCATGTGTGTCTCACAATCTTGGACAGGTTTTTGAAAACCCACTTATTGGCCTCTCTGTAGGTCTCAGCAGGTTTAAAGAGTTTATGGTTTAGACATCTTGGTTTCTCCAGGGTTCCTTCTTTGTGGTAATCATAGACTGGCAAGTCTGAAACAGGTTTTTTGTTAGAGAACTCCAGGGGATTCTTCCCATGCTATTTGCAATTTGCATCAGATTGGCATTATGTTTCCAGGTTAAAGGTCTACGTCTAATGATTCAAACTCTGCTTGCTCCACCTATAGCCTGTCCTTAATGAACTAAAGGACTTCAGACAGCCATTGTTTCCACTTCCGAATCCATGAAGTCGTGTTCTAGTTCTTCTGTTGACACTGTGGCCTTTAGGTCTGTGGACCTCTGAGAGTAGCACATTAGGATGTGTGGCCTTTAGTAGAATGTACTGTATTGTTGTATTTCCAGACCATTTTGGCTAAGTAATGGGTCCAATTCTTTTGTTTCCCATGAGCTACACCTCACAACAGTAGTAGCAAGGTGAACTTCTCACATGCCCAATGTCCTTGTAGGTGGTATTAGGTAGTGTGTAGCTTCCTAATGCCTTGTGAGTGGCACCATTCTTGGAAAAACTCACATTTAACACAGGGTCCCTATTCTGAATGTATCTTCTGCAGGCAGTAATAAGAAAAGTGGGAGTGCTTCCACACCATCTGGCTGTTGGTGTTGGAGGTCTGGTCACAGATTGGTACAGCCACCATAAATGTGGAAAAATGGACCACCACAAATGTGTTCTGACAAACTGTAGGAAAGTTAATATCAGGGGCGGACTGACCATTAGAGCACTGCCCGAGGGCCTGGGGTCAGTAGGGGGCTCCATAAAATGCCCCTGGTACCTTTTTTATAGGCTTTTTTGGGTGTACTTTGAGTGTGGGTAAGGACACAGGGGCCCCATGATCCCCTATTGCCCGGGGACCCATGAGTTGTCAGTCCGCCCCTGGTTGGTATTCAGTACTTCCAGTGGAGTCTCAGCCGACTTCTACACTGAACAGGCCACTCAGTATTGGCAGACTCGTTTAATCAATTGAAACAGATTCTGCTTCCACCTGGATTTTCTCTGCCACAAAGAAGGCCAGGGCTCTTGACAGTATGACCTGCCAGGTCACTGGTGAGTTATGGGGGAACTGTATACTATCCCTGAAGATGAGATCGAACAATTCACTCAGCAGTTTTATGATTTCCGATAATAGCTCTGATCTTTCTGTGGAACTTACATTAAACCATTTGTTCAATTGCACAGGGGGCTATCTCTGCTCCTGACATGTTATGGTCACTTCTAACAATTTGTGGAACCTCAAATTGGGGTTGCTTCTATCTCTCTCATTCTTTGACAGCAGTCCACCTACAGAGTATCGATTCAGCCCACCATCTGCATCAACCTAGCCAGGCCATCCTACTTGCCCCCTTTCCCTACAGCATATCTATGCTGCTATGTCTTAGAGACTCAGTGAATATTGCAGAATGGATGCTCTTGCTCTCTGCTTTCTGCCAATGAAGTGGACCTTAAGGTCCCTTAATGTTACCACTTTGCTGTACACTGCTTCTAAATAGTTAACTATATTATCAAGGGAATCCTGGTCCTCTGTTGTAAGCTGCAGGGTTAAATTTCTTGCGTGTATCTCTAGGACATTAATAGCCAGTTCTGCCTGTTGAGCAGGTGGATCTCCATTAGATTGAATCAGGCTCCGTTATTTTTAAAACCTAATCAGGTCAATTCTTCTCTTGATCTTGTGTATTTGAATAAATATTGCAGCAGGAATCTCACAAGGAATAAGGGGGTCATTTTTCAGGGGCAATAGGTAGCCTGCTTCCATCTGGAGTAGTTCTGGTAGCTGCTGCTGTTGTGCCACTTCTATCACCATTGTCTGATGTGTCTGATCTTGTTTGTAGAAGATGCATGCTATTAGACTGTCTATAGACTGGTTTTGATTGTGGGGAGTCACTCAACTGGCTGCAGATCACATGCACAGCTACTTCTGCCTCAACAGAGTGTGGCTTGTTTGAGCTGCTGATTGAGGGAAGCAGAAAAACATGTCAACATGTCACTTATGTTTAACATGAGTTAAAGTAGCCTGCATCTGAACCTGGCGAGCCAATGGGTACTTCACTTCAAGGAGAATTTTTGTAATTTTTAATCTTGAAAAGCAGTGAGCCAATCAAGTTTCAGGTTTAATATTTGTGATCCTGATGAATTCATGTGCAGATTCACCAAGAAGATTTTTTAAAAACCATAAAGTACTGCATAGTCTTTGAACTATGGCCAATAGGCTTAGAGGGGCTGTGTTGGGCCCTCTGTGATCGCCTGGCTCTCCCCTCATTCCCCGCAGTACTTCCGGGTTTCCTCCTCCCACCTCCTGCCGGCTGCTGAAGGGGATGCTGTCAGAATTAAGAGCATTTTTACTGGCTCCTTCCTTGTTTTAATGAAGAGAGTCAGTGATCGGTACCGATCACTGACTAGGGGCTCATGTACACTGCAGCTGATAAACTCACATTTAGGAGCTGTTCAGCCTTTTTTTCAGCAGCTCCTGAACTCACCCCAATGTTTTCCTATTTGTCCATGTACACATCGTTTATAGTCGTTTACAGGCAGTTGAGTTTACAGTCCTTTTTTTTAACACACCAGTAGATTTTATCAGCGTTTCAAACAAAAAACACTTGTAAACGTGTGTAAACGCGGCTAATTGAAAAATTTTCTAACTCTTCCATTTCCAGATGATGTCCAGAGCCTTTTTTCATCATGAAAAATGCATGCAAAGTATTTTCCCGGTACTCAAATATACATGGCACACCATACTTTGAGGTTTTGCATGAAAAAAAAATATGTTAGACACTGCTGCAATAATTTCTGCACAGAAATGAGCTGGAACACATCCCAACACCACAAAAAAAAGACAGCTAATCTCAACAAATACTGCGCTCTCTGCTTCTGCTCTCTCTATTTCTCTCAAAATGTCTGAAATAGTTAATTGTTTACTGTTTTTCAGTGCTTTCTTGGCATTTTGGAAGGTCTCCTGAGATTATCTTAAAAAACGCTTCTAAATGCAAATACTCATAAACGTGCATAAACTTGGTATGCAAACGCAGCTAAACGGACCTTTTTTCATCTACGTTTTCCAGCAGTCAGTTTCCATCATTCAGAAGTGTCCCGTGTACTGTACATGGGGCCTTAAAATTCATATTGAGGCAGCAGTTTGATTCCTGGCAGTGTAAGCTATGTGGGCGGCTTTGAGCTTCCCCTCGGCTGGCACTCACTCCACTGGTCATGACGGCTCTGCCTATCTTCACTACTTGGAGAGTGGGTTCCCCTGGCGGCTCCCTTCAGGACTCCCTCACTAGGACCACAGACTGCATGTTTATATATAAGCCGATACTTTGTTTTTTCAATAAAGCTACTTTTTAGTATTGATTGGAGTTCTCTTCACTTCTCCTGTCAGCGGTGGCATCTCGGTGGCTGCAACCTGAGCTCCCATTCACACTATGGCATTTTGAATCGCAGACAGAATCACATCACTTTCAAAACGCTCTGCCAAAATGACAAATTGCGGAATCACATGTTCATGTGCCATTCCTTTTAATAGCACCTGAAAAAGTGGTGCAGCTTTGCCATGATTATCGTACAATAAATTGCAGCAAACCACATTGTGAGTAGCATGCTACCCACATGAAGTCATTTTGGTAGAGCGTTTGGAAAGCTCTTTGATTCTCCCAGTGATTCAAAATGCCATAGTGTGAATAGGGCTCAATTGCTGAAGAGATTGTGCATCAGGTCCATCCACCAGACCGATCTTATCTGGCTATCTATGTGTGAACTCCTGTTTGTTCATTTACTATGGGCATATCCTATATCTTTATCATGAACTTTCTATTGATCATTTATTATACATAAGGACTCTGGTGTTTCTCTAGGGTGTTTTTGTGCTGTTTTTTTTCTTTTCTTATTGCATAACTGTGGCATAGTAAACTGTGTTTACTATGCTTCAGTTCAGGCCTGGACTGGCCTGAACTCATTGATGGGAAAATGAATTCCAGAGTTTATCAAGACATTTTGCAGGAAAACGTACGACCATCTGTCCGCCAACTGAAGCTCCGCAGAGGATGGGTGATGCAACAGGACAATGACCCAAAGCATACAAGTAATTCAACAAAACAAAGGCTGCAACAGCACAGAATACGCCTTCTGGAGTGGCCCAGTCAGAGTCCTGACCTCAACCCGATTGTAATGCTGTGGCATGACCTTATGAGAGCAATTCACACCAGACATCCCAAGAATATTGCTACACTGAAACAGTTTTGTGAAGAGGAGTGGTCCAAAATTACTCCAGATCGTTGTGCAGGTCTGATCTGCAACTACAGGAAACGTTTGGTTGAGGTTATTGCTGCCAAAAGAGGGTCAACCAGTTATTAAGTCCAAAGGTTCACATACTTTTTCCTCCCTGCACTGTGAATGTTTACATGTTATGTGCAATTAAACCATGGCAACATCTAATGTTTGTGTAGTATTATGTTCAGCAGACTGTGTTCTTCTATTGTTGTGCCTTAGATGATGTGCAGAGCACATTTTATGCCCAATTCATGCAAAACTCCATGTAATCCCAAGCGGTTCACATACTTTTTCTTGCAACTGTAATATGTGATCCAATATAGTTTTGTCTTTACGTGTCAGCACCTGTGGTTGTGAGCTCTATTGATCCTCAACTTGGGGTTCCCCAGGGTGCGGAGTCTAAGCCCCAGCCTGCTTGTTCACCAGAGCCCCTGATGGTGGGGATGGACTTGCAGCAAGCTGGGACCAGGTCGCGGCCCCCAGGTACACCCAGCTAAGGTGGTGGAGACCGCTCGCGGGAGCAGAATACAATGGGAGAAGACAAACAGAATCCGATAGGCAAGCCGAGGTCAGGACAGGCGGAAAACAAGCAAGGTCAGAGATATAAGCCGTGGTCTGTACACGAGTATTTAATATAGGATTCAGACAGCAGAAACACACAGGAGCTCCAACAACTAGGAAGTTGCTCAGGCCAAGTGGGCTAGACTGAGCATGTCTTATATAGACAAGCAGACTAGGAGGCGGGCCAGGAAGTGATAGAAGGGAAGGAAATAAAACCCAGAGGATAGCATACAACGCCCATAAGTGAGCACAGACAAACCACACATCTGAAAGGAATCAGGAGCAGCAAGGAGGTAAGAATAAACAAACAAGAGGCTAACTTGTGACATTACGATTGTTTTCTAAAGTTTTCTGTCTGTATTTGAGTCGCTTGCTGTTGAGATGGAATTCCCCTGCTTCTGTACTTATCGAAAATTTTTGTTATAAATAAAGAATGTTAAAAAAAATAAAACATAATGGTAAAAAATAATAATGAAAAAATAAATAACTTTTGACACCAGTGACGGAACTACCAGGGTCACAGAGGTTATACTTGTGACCAAGCCCTGGCTTTCCACCACTGTGGGAGTCCCCAAGATGGCAAGAAGGGGGCCCACTGCAGAGCATGTGAAAGTGTCCCGCTGGGAGACTCCCCACGAGGGGAGTAAAGGGCCCTGGGATCATTGAAAAGGGCCCTGCCCAGGGGGCCCTTTATGGTTTATTGCACTGGGGCCCTGAATGTTCTAGTTACGCCTCTGGCAGAAATCAAAGGTGGACCAAAATGTTCATGTGCACGAGGTCTTGTTTTTTGTAGACAGATTGTGAGATACATAATAGACCAAGATTTTACACATATAACACATAATCTTAGATAAGTTACAAATAGTAACTCAGTTCAAGCAGAATGATTCATGAGTGTTAGCATTGGCACCAATATATCCAAGTATTTTTACTGACAACTTTGCAAGAGATTTCACTGTAGAATGTTGAAAAGTGTGCATCAAACACAAATGCATACTGTATGCCTGTGCACACAAGATTGACATTTGTACGCTGCTTTCACATTTATCAACTGTTAAAAACTATTTCTACTCAGAAAGTTCTTCTTTTTTCTTGCTGTAGGCTCCATTAAATTACCCAACGCTAATAAAAAGTAACAAAGCTTCCGTTTCTACAAGTCCTGACAAATCCCTTTAAAAAGTTATATAATCATAATAAGCCCCATAGGCACTACAATATACCTAAGAAATAAAATTATTTGTTCCATACCAGATGCATTGCCACTAGTCATTACATGAAATTACTGTTGATTAGGTGTGTTTTACTAGCCAAAAACACAAGAAACATTTGGGGTATTATAGTAAAAAAAAAAAAATTAAAAGTCCATTCACCTATTAAGATTACTCAACACGTTTTGTATACAGTGCCTTGAAAAAGTATTCATACCTTTTGAAATTTTCCACATTTTGTCATGTTACAACCAAACGTAAATGTAATTTATTGGGATTTTATGTGATAGACCAACACAAAGTGGAACATAATTGTGAAGTGGAAGGAAAATGATAAATGGTTTTCTAAATTTTTTGCAAATAACTATCTGAAAAGTGTGGCATGCATTTGTATTCGGTCCCCCTGAGTCAATACTTCCTAGAACCACCTTTCACTGCAATTACACCTGCAAATCTTTTTGGGTATGTCTCTACCAGCTTTGTACATCTAGAGAGGCATTTTTACCCATTCTTCTTTGCAAAATAGCTTAAACTCTGTCAGATTGGATGGAGAGTGCCTGTGAATAACCATTTTCAAATCTTGCCACAGATTCTCAATTAGATTTAGGTCTGGACTTTGACTGGGCCATTCTAATACATGAGTATGCTTTGATCTAAACAATTCCATTGTAGCTCTGGCTGCATGTTTAGGGTCATTGTCCTGCTGGAAGGTGAACCTCCACCCCATTCTCAAGTCTTTTGCAGACTCTAACAGGTTTTCTTCTAAGATTGCCCTGTATTTGGCTCCATTCATCTTTCTTCCCATCAATTCTGACCAGCTTCACTGTTCCTGCTGAAGAAAAGCAACCCCACAACATGATGCTGCCACCACCGTGTTTCACAGTGGGGATGGTGTGTTCAGGGTGATGTGCAGTGTTAGCTTTCCATCACACATAGCGTTTTGCTTTTAGGCCAAAAAGTTCAATTTTGGTCTCCTCTGACGAGAACACCTTCTTTCACATGTTTTCTATGTCCCCCACATGGTTTCTCACAAACTGCAAATGTCAAAGGCTTTCTTTCAATAATGGCTTTCTTCTTCTTGCCACTCTTCCATAAAAGCCAGACTGCATGACTAATAGTGGAAGACAGATTCTTCCACCTGAGCTGTGGATCTCTGCAGCTCTTCCAGAGTTACCATGGGCCTCTTGGCTGCTTCTCTGATTAATGCTCTCTTTTCCCGGCCAGTCAGTTTAGGTGAACGGCCATGTCTTGGTAGGTTTGCAGTTGTGCCATACTCTTTCCATTTTCAGATGATGGATTGAACAGTGCTCCGTGAGATGTTCAAAGTTTGGGATATTTTTTTATAACCAATTCTGCTTTAAACTTGTCCACAACTTTATCCCTGACCTGTCTGTTGTGTTCCTTGGCTTTCATAATGCTGGTTGTTCACTAACGTTCTCTAACAAACCTCTGAGGGCTTCACAAAACAGCTCTATTTATACTGAGATTAAATTACACACAGGTGGACTCTATTTACTAATGAGGTGACTTCTGAAGGCACTTGGTTCCACTAGATTTTAGTTAGGGGTAACAGAGTAAAGAGGGCTGAATACAAATGCATACCACACTTTTCCGATATTTATTTGTAAAAAAATTTTGAAAACCATTTATCAGTTTCCTCCCACTTCACAATTATGTGTCATTTTGTGTTGGTCTATCGCATAAAATTCCAATAAAATACATTTACGTTTTTGGTGGTAACATGTCAAAATATGTAAAATTTCAAGGGGTATGAATACTTTTTCAAGGCACTGTATTTGAGTCACATAGTAAATAAAATAATACAATAGTATAACTGTTGGTGCTCAGGCCCAGTTCAGGTCTATGAGGGCTCATTGCACGAGCGCAAGCAGCAGCAGTCAAGAAGATTTTGGCCCAGCATGAAAACAAGGAGAGGGTCATGGCAGCCCTACTGTAACGTACCCGATGATGGAGCCTAAAGCGTAGAGCTGGTGTCAGACATGCATCATCTAGTTTATATACAGGATGAAGAACCAAAGGCAGGGTCAGAAAGTTCAGTTCAGCAACTAGAGGGCAGATCAGGTACAGATGGCAAGCAGAAGAAAGGTAAGGAGTCAGGCTGGGGTCGGTAACAGCAAGGCAGATGAGCAGAAGGAGCAGGCAGAAGTGTAGTCCAGAGACAAGCCAGGACTTGGTACAGGCAGCGTTCAGGCAGAGTCAGGAGCAGATGGGGTCCGCAACAGAAGATCAATACAGGAACAGATCACAGATGCAGAGGAACATAGTAGACTAAATGGCAATGACACAGTACACCAGTGCAGCTTAAATAACCCGCCCGGCACCAATGCACACTCACTCACATGCATGCGCACCTGCAATTCTGTCACATCAGAGTTCCAAAGATACTAAGTTAAAGTGTATCTGTAGTCAAAACTACACTACTCAAAAAAATTAAAGGAACACTTTTTAATCAGAGTATAGCATCAAGTCAATTAAACTCCTGGGATATTGATCAGGTCAGTTAAGTAGTAGAGGGGGCTGTTAATCAGTTTTAGTTGCCTTGGTGTTAATGAAATTAACAACAGGTGCACTATATGGGCAACAATGAGACGACCCCCAAAACAGGAATGGTTTTACAGGTGGAGGCCACTGACATTTTTTTCCCTACTCCTCTTTTCTGACTGTTTTTCACTAGTTTTGCATTTGGCTATGGTCAGTGTCACTACTGGTAGCATGAGGTGATACCTGGACCCTACAGAGGTTGCACAGGCAGTCCAACTCCTCCAGGATGGCACATCAATACGTGGCATTGCCAGAAGGTTTGCTTTGTCTCCCAGCTGAGTCTCAACAGCGTGAAGGAGATTCCAGGAGACAGGGAGTTACTCTAGGGGAATTGGAGAGGGCCAAAGAAGGTCCTTAACTCATAAGCAGGACCAGTATCTGCTCCTTTCTGCAAGGAGGAACAGGATGGGCACTGGCAGAGCCCTACAAAATGACCTCCAGCTGGCCAGTGGTGTGAATGTCTCTGACCAAACAATCAGAAACAGACTTAATGAGGGTGGCCTGAGGGCCCTACGTTCTCTAGTGAGCCCTGTGCTCACTGCCTGGCCACATAAAGCTTGATTGGCATTTGCCATTGAACACCAGAATTGGCAGGTCCGCCACTCACGCCCTGTGCTTTTCACAGATGAGAGCAGGTTCACCCTGAGCACATGTGACAGTCGTGAAAGGGTCTGGAGAAGCCATGGAGAACATTATTCTACCTGCAACATCATTCAGCATGACCGTTTTGGTGGTGGGTCAGTGATGGTCTGGGGCGGCATATCCATGGAGGGATGAACAGACATCTACAGGCTAGACCAGTGGTCTCCAAAATGTGGACCTGGGGCTGGATTTGGCCTTTTTTTACTCTCTTTTATCCGGCCCTTGGGGCATTATTCCATCCACTGACACCAACAAAAGCCTTTCTTTTTTCCAGCCCTTGGGGCACTATTCCATCCACTGACACCGACAAAGCGGCAAAACTCCTCCCACTGACCCCAGGAAAGAAGCACAATTATTCCCAATGATACCAACAATGAGACACAATTCCTCCCAATGACACCAGTGATGGGGTACTATTCCTCCCACTGACACCAACGATGGCACATTGTTTGCTCCCACATATGCCAGGTCACTTTTTTACTCCCACTTACCACAGTCCGCCTATCCTTAAGTCTGAAGGACAGTAAACTGGAACAGGGTGGGCATAGGTGCAACAAGTGGAACTACAAGTGATGGGACATGGGGGAATGGACACTAGGATGGATGGCATAGTCCAGGGTGCAGTTTATGAGTCCATATGTGTAGAGGGGGGGTACCCCCATCTACTGTGACAGCCGCTCCTCTGAGTATGCAGGCTCTGTATGAAAAGCAAATAGGAAACACAAGGGAGGTGCCACTAAGTGTAGTATTAGTATGCGGTTTATAAGCAAAGGTAAATTTCACTCACAAGAGAGTAGAACAGTGATCGCTTGTCATCAGTAATGCATAGGTACAATGCAGCCCAACGTCCAGGGAAGGAGTCCCGCTGTCACAGATGATGAGGTATGCCATCACTGCAGTCTTGGAAAGGAAACGCTAACCGGAAGAGGAGGAACCAGCATGGAACGCATCTGCGGTCGGAAGTGATGTCACTGAACAAGGACTAGTACTAGTGAAGGCAGGCTACGCTCTGAGCTCTTTGGCTCCTTCTTCAGGCACTATTCCTTCCACTGACACCAATGATGGGGCACTATTCCTCCCACTGAAAACAACGATGGGGCACTATTCCTCCCACTGACACCAACAATGGGGCCCTATTCCTCCCACTGACACCAACGATGGGGCACTATTCCTCCCACTGACACCAATGATAGGGCACTATTCCTTCCACTGACACCAACGATGGGGCACTATTCCTCCCACTGACACCAACGATGGCGCCTTGTTTGCTCCTACTTATGCCAGGTCACTTTGTACTCCCACTGATCACAGTCCTGCCCCACTTAAGTCTGAAGGACAGTAAATTGGCCCTCCTTTGTTTATAAAGTTTGGAGAATCCTGGGATAGAAAATGGCACTCTGATTGCTATTAGGTATCGGGATGAAATCATTGGACCCATTGTCAGACCCCACACTGGTGCAGTGGGTCCTGAGTATCTCATGGTGCATGAAAATGCCCAGCCTCATGTGGCGAGAGTATGCAGGCAGTTCTTGGAGGATGAATGAATTGATACCATTGAATAGCCCCCATGCTCACCTGACCTAAATCCAATAGAACACCTCTGGGAGGTTGCACCTCAGATTGTCCCGGAGCTCAGTGATGCCCTGGGAGGAAATACCCCAGGACAACATCCTTCGTCTCATTATGAGCATGCCCCGATGTCATCAGGCATGCATACAAGCACGTGGGGGCCCTACAAATTACTGAATACCATTTTGAGTTGCTGCAATAAAATTTCAGCAAAATGGACTAGCCTACTGCATAATTGTTTCACTTTGATTTTTGGGGTATCTTTGAATTCAGTCCTCTGTAGATTGATAATTTTCATTTCCATCAAACGATGGGGCATCCTTACGTTCCTAACACATTACTCAGTCCATATCAGTGTATTTAATTTTTAGATGGAGTGGGGAAGGGTTAGACCTCTGACAAGTTTTAATTGCTGTTTGTGTTCCCCTTTGGAGATTGTACTATTGACTGCTGTCACCAAATTAGAAAGTAAGGATAAATATAAATATTAGAATTGTTCCTACAACAAGCAGTCCTCAGGACAGGATGCTGAAGCAGCTGGGTGCCAGAGTTGGACACAGAAGCAGAACCAGGAGGCAGGCTACAATCAGCGACAGTCCAGGTGGCAGGCCAAGGTCAGTAACAGCTGGGCAAAGCAGTACTGAATAAGTTGGCAAAAACAAGTCCAGTAAACAAGGCGAGGTCAGGATAATCAGATAAACAAAGTAGAGGCAGAAGCATAGGCGAAGTCTATGAGAAAGTTGGGTCATACGTGGGTAGGCAAGTGAAACGCATCCTAAACATGCTGAAGACCATTCAACAACTTCTCATAGTGACAGACCAATTTAAATAGGCCACTGGGCGCCAAGTGCACAGTAATTGCTATGCGTGAGCATAAGTCCACACTGGTTCCTGGCACTGGGAATCTGATTTACTTTAGGCCCCTTGCACAAGGGCATCATAATTTACTAATATTTACTCAGGAACTTGTGATGCCCATGTGCAAGGGGCCAAAAACTGTGTGTTAAGACCTGAGTAATGTTGAGTATAGGCTAGTAAAAGTGTGTAAGTGTATAGATGAATATAGATGAGTAAAATTCTTCTTCATTGAGAGTATTGTGGCCCTCTGCACATGGGCATCACAAGTTCCTGTGTAAACATCAGTAAATTATGATGCCTGTGTGCAAGGGGCCCAGAATGAGTAAACACACAAGAATTACTGCACTCAAATGAAAAATGTTCTCTTTTTGTTTTACTGCTCTGTACACAACGCTGTATTACCGATCTATACTCAGCTGTGTGCAGTGTCCCATAGACAACAATGCATCTCATTTCAGATCAGTAAAAAACTTAACATTTTTTACTCCCATACCAACAGGCCTTGTACTGTTGGTAAAGAAAAATGTTCAAATTACAAGAGGTAATGGGGGCACCTATTTGGAGGACAACTGTCTAAGATATTAATTCCCCTTGCTTCATTTTGTTTCTGGGACCAGAAGTGAAATTTCCCCACTGGTACATAGACAGTTAAAAAAAAAAAGACAGGGGTTCTTAAAGCCGTAGTAAAATATGATGTATCACTTGTGCCTACTTACAATAAGTCTTAGCTAAATTTGAGCTGTTTAAGAGACATTTATAGTGGCGACAGCCATCACTTCATTCTTTCCATACACTATTCAAAATTATTAAAAAAAAGTTTGGGTTATACATTAGCAGTAAGCTGTTTTAGTGTAGATTAGTTCAGGAGAACTTGGGAGGGTGGGTTAGTGTTGTTTTTCATAAAGGTTCATCTGTACTTTAAGGCAGACTTTTGTCCATACCTTTTTTTTTCCTGTTCCTTGCTGCTTCACTTGAGCCCCTTGAAGCTGCTTCATTCAGCCCCTATAAATAAATACACTATATTGCCAAAAGTATTAGGACGTCTGCCTTTACACACACATGAACTTTAATGGCATCCCAGTCTTTGTCTTACTTTGTGCACTGGTACACAGTCATGTTGGAACAGGAAAGGGCCTTCCCCAAACTGTTCATACAAAGTTGGGAGCATGAAATTGTCCAAAATGTCTTGGTATGCTGGCGCCTTAAGAGTTCCCTTCACTGGAACTAAGGGGCCAAGCCCATCCCCCTTCCACCAAACTTTACACTTGGCACACTTGGTGCAGTCAGGCAAGTACAGTTTTCCTGACAACTGCCAAACCAAGATTGCCAAGGAAGCGTGATTTGTCACTCCAGGGAGCTCGTCTCCACTGCTCTAGAGTCCAGTGGTGGTGTGCTGTAAACCACGGCATCCGACGCTTTGCATTGCACTTGGTGATGTAAGGCTTGGATGCAGCTGCTCGGCTATGGAAACCCATTCCATGAAGCTCTCTACACTGTTGTGCTAATCTGAAGCACACAAAGTTTGGAGCTCTTTAGCTATTGACTCTGCAGACAGTTGGCGACGTCTGCACACTGTGCGATTCAGCATGCACTGACCCCGCTCTGTCATTTTACGTGCCCTACCACTTCATGGCTGAGTTGCTGTTGTTCCCAGTTGCTTCCACTTTGTTATAATACCACTAACAGTTCACCGTGGAATATTTAGTATCAAGGAAATTTTATGGATGGACTTATTGCACAGGTGGCATCCTATCACAGTACCACGCTTGAATTCACTGAGCTCCTGAGAGTGACCAATTCTTGCACAAATGTTTGTAGAAGCAGTCTGCATGTCTAGGTGTTTGATTTTATACACCTGTGGCCATGGAGGTGATTGGAACACCTGAATCCAAAGATTTGAAGGGGTCCCAAAATGTTTGGCAATATAGTGTATATTTTCATGCAAGATATTGTTTTTATAAATATGAAGTGACATTGCCAGTTACCTCAAAAAATCAAATTCTAATTGGCAGGTTCCTGCAATAGAAGTGCTGTTATCCTCACCTTCCCAGAGGTCCAAGTCTCCTACTTTTAAGTGTTGCATTCTTTGTCAGACACTCCAATATTCAACACTTCCAAATGTGTTGGATGCCTGGGCCACCAGCTTCGTACTGTGTCACTGTCCTCTGACTTCCACATCACTGCTGTGTTCTGTGGTGATTTAGGGGTCTAAAGAAGGAAACACAGTATGCTATGGGGGTGTTGTAGAGAGAAGATACGAGACATGGGCCAATAGAGAGGTGATTATAATAGCTCTTCTATTGTTGAAAATATTCTAATTTAACTATAGTAATATAGGTGGTAATGGTGCTCTGTGCTAATAAATGCCTCTGCTCCCAGTAGTAAGAGGTACATACCAATCAAGAATGCCCACTGACATGGGGGTCCGTGCTGGGAAACACAAGCTTATTTAACTCACAAGACCACAAGTCATTGTTAAAAACACTTAGTAAACTTTGTTATATTGATTTCTTTTAATTGAGCCCTCCATAGCCACCCCTGGGCTCTCTTGAATAATACAACTTTAGACCCGAAGGCAGATGGCTTCTTAGAATAGTAACATTTTGTAGTTAGGTAATATACAGCAATCTCTTTTTACACCCCTAAATGGTAACCCAAATTCAGTGGTAGCTCATTAAAGCAGGACAATATTCCTTTCAATGGGGTCACCTAGTTTTATTTTTATTACGATGATCACAAAGCAAATAGTGACTGATAAGGAAGAGGTTTATACAAATGGACATTATCATTCATGCATGCGTTTAGCAGCGCTTTGCTCAAGTACAGTCCTGAAGGGGCTGCAGATTGGTTACAGTGAGCTGAAATAACAGAAAGTAATTCAGACCTGTGCATGTTCTCACAACACAGTAAATTCATGTCAATGGATCATTTCTTTCAGGCTTGAATTCTCTAGTGCTAGAGTGATGTTAAAGAAAGTGTTAATAATATTAATCCTTGTCAGATGTAAGCACATTTACTGTGAATTCCTGCACTTTAAAGTTCTGTGCCAACTGGAAGAATTACTTTTACACTACTTAATTGCAGGTAATTGGCACCTTTCTTCAAAACTAGAGTGGATGGTAGTTGTTTCTATGGAAACCACAGACTATGGAGAACTTTAATGATCATTACTCACTTACAGAGTTCCCTGTGTAAACATGTCCAAATGATCCAATATCATTCTATTTTTCTAAAGAATAATTTGAATCAAAGCACATTTTAGCCATCTAACACTGTTGGTGAGTGGAACTCAGTCTCTGTTACCACTGCTACACAGCTTTTCAACTTTAACAGCCATCTTCAAGGGCACTTAGATGACCCCAGGAATGTATGCAGTGGACAATAGTTGCTTCTAGACCCACAGGGGCAAGATGTGGCTAGCAAACAGATTGGCAACCTAGAGACTGGATAAGACAGCTAAACTGAGTAAGGAGGTTGCTTGGGGGAAGTTAGTAAACTATCAGGGGTCAATAACTACCATAAGTCCTCACTCTGTGTTGTATACAAAGTAAACATTTATATAATTACAATGTTTTGTCATAGGACCCCTGAGGTATTACACTCCCTTTAAAGTGGTATTAAAGGTTTGGCTTTATTATTTTTAAAATAACAAAAATGTCATTCTTACCTGCTCTGCACAGTGATTTTGCACAGAGCAGCCCCGCTCCTCTTCTTCTCAGATCCCCCGCTGGCACCCCTGGCTCCCGAGCCTGGTTCTATGTGTCCATAAGACACATAGATCTGCGGCTTGGCCCCAACCTTATTGGCTCACTGGCTGTGATTGACAGTAGTGGGAGCCAACCCACATGGAAGAAAATATATTTGAAACATATTTAAAAAATATTGTTCCCAAATATATTGACATATATTTGAAATGCTACAATTTTGGCCATATTCAATATATATATATATATATATATATATATATATATATACACACACACTGTATGTTGAAATGTGTTTTTATTACAAAGTATATGAAAAATATTTGTAAACATACATTTCAAATATACTGTATGTCTTTAAAAATATAAATCTACATTTTTGGAACGCATTTACAAATATATGTAAAAATATATGTTAAAATGGCTTTTTTATATGTTAAAAAAATCTGAAGAATATACTTAAAAAATATATATTATTAAAAATATATATATTTTTAAATATATTCTTCAGATTTTTTTAACATTTAAAAAAATCATTTTAACATATATTTTTTGTATATATTTGCAAATGCATTCCAAAAATGTAGATTTGTATTTTTAAAGACACAGTATATTTGAAATGTATTTTTAAAAATATACTTCATATACTTAGTAATAAAAACGTATTTCAACATGCAGTGTGTGTATATATATATATATATATATATAGATAGATAGATAGATAGATATTTTTTTTTTAAATATATTGAATATGGCCAAAATTGTAGCATTTCAAATATATGTCAATATATTTGGGAAGAATATTTTTAAAGTATAATTCAAATATATTTTTCTTCCATATGGGAATGGCTACTAGGTACAGCCCCTTCCCTTCTCCTTACCCTCACTTTCCCTGACCACAGGTTTACATTCCAAAATATGTAACACACACAAACTTATAGATATTACTTTCATACACTGTCATTTGTACTGTTTACATATTGACCCACTGTCATTGCATTCCTGCACAGTATCTGTTAATTTAACCAAAAAAAACCCCAAATATTAAAAAAAGATTTTTACATCATGAATCATTGTATCAATGTATCTGTTGAGTTCGGTGTATCTAGCAATAGTGTGAACTTATTAAATGCCATACTAAGATGCAAAAGACATTGTCTAAAATATATTTCTTTTTTAACATCATGCAGTGCAAATAAAGAATCAAGATATACAGTATAGCTATGGTGTAAGATGTGTTATCCAACATTTGAAATAAAAAAGCGTATGTGGAGGATGTGTATAGGATTAATATTCCCTCTGGAGGTACCATCCCTCAATATTTATGTGAGACAACATCACTTAGAGTTGGGACTGTAAGTGTACCTCCCGAGGTATAAAACAAGAACAAGGCCATTTAAGATTAGGATCTTTTGAACAGTTATATGGTTATATTCCAAGCGACATTATTCATTTTATTAATTTCTTATGATGTGTATTTGTGATACTAATATATGTGAACAATAAAATATTGCTTCTGTTCTTGTTTTATACCTCGGGAGGTACATTTACAGTCCCAACTCAAAGTGCTGTTGTTACCCAGTTATCCATTTGGTCCATATGTGAACACTGAAAAAAAATACAGGCTCAGGGGCGGACTGACAATTCAAGGGGCCCCCGGGAAATGGGGGATCATGGGGCCCCTGTGTCCTTGCCCAAACTCAAAAAAGCCGATGAAAAAGGTACCAGGGGCATCTCATGGGGCCCCCTACTGACCCCGGGCCCTTGGGCAGTGCCCAAGTTTCCAAATGATCAGTCCGCCCCTGGTTAGGCTAAGTACACACTATGCCGATTTCCTGGCGGCCGCGTCTGTGTGGGCACAAATGAATGGGCTGCTCTACCTATGGAAAATGCAGGGAAACAGTCCCTTTTCCAAAATTGCAGCTGCAGGGAAACCACCTGTGCCTGGGAATGCCATTAAGAATTAATGGCACCATTCCTCTGCAACATCATGAGCAACATCATCCTTGCCTTGGCAAAGATTGAAGAAGTGGGAGCAGGTAGAGACAAAACAAGAAAGTACTCTCCACCCACACCCCCAAAAAGCCTACAACTTAATTATAGGCTGGGGGGGGAATAAGTGGGGCTTCATGTTTTGAGTGAAGTTCCGCTTTAAGCATTACAAAACGAAGATGAGGACCAACATGGATAACAGCACATATATCACATCCATTGCACCAAACAAATAAAGTAAGTAATTGGCAACTGAGTATGCCATCATTTCTTTTGTAGCTCCTTAAAGTGTTAGTTCACTTTTTCGGAAGATCTTCAGATGGCATTAGAAGACCTACCTTGTGGTCTGTTAAATGTACCACTGAAATTCTTTTTATACCTATTTGATAAGAGGAAACATATCTGTTAACCATGCCTGAAATTCAGCTCTGTTCTGTTCACTTCCTGTGTTATGTCAAGGAGTCTAATTAGCCCTAGTGGTTGATATATTAACCTCCCTAGCGGTATTCCCGAGTGTAGCTCGGGGTAAAATGTCAGTGCCAAAAGCGGTAACCCTGAGCTACACTCGGGCTTACCATGCGGCACTGCATAGGGAGTCCCTGCAGAGCTTACCTTGTGCTTTGTTCCTGCGATGTGTCCCCTGCAGCATCCCCGGCCATCTCCTCCGGCCGATGCCGGCATCCGGCTTCTGTGTTCCGGTCCCTGTGACGTCACGACGTATGGGTGGCGGCGGCGGCCGCAAATTTGAGAATTTAAAAAAATGTCATTTTTTTCAAAACATATTTTACATAGCAAAACATTGCTGTTTCAACCCATTTCACATACATTTTGTCCCTAGTGCTTTGTCCTGTGCCCTGCCTTTTGTCTGTTCTTTCTGCCTGGAAACTGAGAAAAGTCCATGGCGCCCAAAAAGTGTCCCTTTAGGTCAAAAGCGGGTTTAGATCAGCTAGAGAACAGCGATAGTAAATCAGAACCACTTGCAGAATTGAGTGATAATGATTCGTTGGGAAATTCGTCGTCAGACACTGAAAACGATTTTGTGACTTTGCTCAGCAATGTGCGAACTTGGCGCTATATTTCAAATTTCAGTGTTTTTGGTTTGATTATATTATTGAATTAAATGTATTATTATTATATTATTATTTTTTATGATTATTTATTAAATTATAATTTATGATTTCGTGTTTCAAATTTTATCATACCCGGGATGTTTAATAGACTCTTGTTCGGACAGATTTCAGTGAGTTATTCCTAAAAATTACAGCCTACAATAAAAAAACTACATATTTCCATGCAAAATAATGGTACCGCTTTCAGCACCAAAAATCTGAAATAATCAGACCGCTAGGGAGGTTAAGATACAGCATAATTATTACTTGAACTAATGCCTACTATATTTTGCAAATTCCCTTAACATGGCATGTACATAAACAGAAAACGAGGGTGCGTATACCCTCACACCAAAGCCACAGGGAGCACAGATGACCTAATGTTTATTAGGATTTTACTAAATGGTAGGATTGTTGTAGGTGTTGTTTGATGCTATTAGCCCTCATGAACGCTTGAGATTTTTACAGCTGCTGTTTTTGGCTTTTGATGTTTTTTCTACAGCCAATAAACCCCCCAGCATGTTATCTTATGTGTCCATGCACACATAGACTGTTATCAACATTTTTTGGCTGGGACGTTTTTTGGCTGGAAAAAAACCCAGAACTAGTGGGTTTCTAGAGGAGTTTTTTAGCTGTAAAAACGCTCTAAAGCTGAAAAACACAGTAAAACTTTGCAAACTGGAGTTTTTGGACTTTGTTTGACCCCCCCCAAAAAAAACTTTAAAAAAAGCTAAAAAACACAAATGTGGAAAAATGACGGAAAACGCAGCTAACTGCGGCAAATTGCCACTAAATGCTAATGGAAAACGCTGACAAACTCACGTTTTTAACATGACTTTACACAGTTAACGTTACCAGTGTTATCAATGTGCATGAGGGCTAAGGATGGGGACTCCATAAACTTGCCAAAGTGGCCTTAGAGGTATCAATGTATATACAGTCAGGTCCATAAATATTGGGACATCGACACAATTCTAACATTTTTGGCTCTATACACCACCACAATGGATTTGAAATGAAACTAACAAGATGTGCTTTAACTGCAGACTATCAGCTTTAATTTAAGGGTATTTACATCCAAATCAGGTGAATGGTGTAGGAATTACAACAGTTTGCATATGTGCCTCTCACTTGTTAAGGAACCAAAAGTAAAGGGACAGAATAATAATCATAAATCAAACTTTCACTTTTTAATACTTGGTTGCAAATCCTTTGCAGTCAATTACAGCCTGAAGTCTGGAACGCATAGACATCACCAGACGCTGGGTTTCATCCCTGGTGATGCTCTGCCAGGCCTCTACTGCAACTGTCTTCAGTTCCTGCTTGTTCTTGGGGCATTTTCCCTTCAGTTTTGTCTTCAGCAAGTGAAATGCATGCTCAATCGGATTCAGGTCAGGTGATTGACTTGGCCATTGCATAACATTCCACTTCTTTCCTTTAAAAAAATCTTTGATTGCTTTTGCAGTATGCTTTGGTCATTGTCCATCTGCACTGTGAAGTGGCATCCAATGTGTTCTGAAGCATTTGGCTGAATATGAGCAGATAATATTGCCCGAAACACTTCAGAATTCATCCTGCTGCTTTTGTCAGCAGTCACATCATCAATAAATACAAGAGAACCAGTTCCATTGGCAGCCATACATGCCACGCCATGACACTACCACCACCATGCTTCACTGATGAGGTGGTATGCTTAGGATCGTGAGCAGTTCCTTTCCTTCTCCATACTCTTCTCTTCCCATCACTCTGGTACAAGTTGATCTTGGTCTCATCTGTCCATAGGATGTTGTTCCAGAACTGTGAAGGCTTTTTTAGATGTTGTTTGACAAACTCCAATCTGGCCTTCCTGTTTTTGAGGCTCACCAATGGTTTACATCTTGTGGTGAAGCCTCTGTATTCACTCTGGTGAAGTCTTCTCTTGATTGTTGACTTTGACACACATACACCTACCTCCTGGAGAGTGTTCTTGATCTGGCGAACTGTTTTGAAGGGTGTTTTCTTCACTAGGGAAAGAATTCTTCGGTCATCCACCACAGTAGTTTTCCGTGGTTTTCCGGGTCTTTTGGTGTTGCTGAGCTCACGCTGCGTTCCTTCTTTTTAAGAATGTTCCAAACAGTTGTTTTGGCCACGCCTAATGTTTTTGCTATCTCTCTGATGGGTTTGTTTTGTTTTTTCAGCCTAATGATGGCTTGCTTCACTGATAGTGACAGCTCTTTGGATCTCATCTTGAGAGTTGACAGCAACAGATTCCAAATGCAAATAGCACACTTGAAATGAACTCTGGACCTTTTATCTGCTCATTGTAATTGGGATAATGAGGGAATAACAAACACCTGGCCATGGAACAGCTGAGAAGCCAATTGTCCCATTACTTTTGGTCCCTTAACAAGTAGGATGCACATATGCAAACTGTTGTAATTCCTACACCGTTCACCTGATTTGGATGTAAATACCCTCAAATTAAAGCTGACAGTCTGCAGTTAAAGCACATCTTGTTTGTTTCATTTCAAATCCATTGTGGTGGTGTATAGAGCCAAAAATGTTAGAATTGTGTCAATGTCCCAGTATTTATGGACCTGACTGTATCTCTCTAACTCTCCTGTCCAAAAACAGGTCATCTGCCCTCCCTGTGGCTTTGGTGCGTGGGTAGACACACCCTCATTTGCTGTTTAAGTGTATCTACAGCATAATTAGTGTCAATGTGGTGGAGAATAGAATGGGGGGGGGGTTGAATAGTTTAGCAAAAGAGAATAGAACAGGGCAGACACCAATCAGTCCACACAAATGCTGTGTTGTCAACCCAAAAACAGAACTCAGGAGCAGAATACATTTCTGGCAGTTCACCTGGTATATTTCTGTACTTCCAGAGTTTTTGCAGTGAAAGAAAACACAGGGAAATTTGAATATATTGCAGAAATGTACTGCATATGTATGCCTTGCATACACTTTAAAGATAATTTAACAGTTCAGGTATCTTCGTTTTGTAGTCTGCATGGAATCAACCACTTGCTCATGAAAGATTCCATGTTTTTTTAGACCTATATTGCTTACATTTATGACATAACACATTATAATGTAAAGGTTGTTTTAGGTTTTGCATTTGTCCACATTGTTTGCAATTACTGACTTGGAATAGATGCAGTATGAGAACAAAAGCAGCTCTAGTACACAAAGTACACCAGCCCACATTTGTGTTTGTAAATACGTTTTGCATAGCTGTATGGGGCACAAATATTATGGACTGGAATCACTGCCAGCTTTGTGAAGCCAAGTAAAATGTCTTTGCTAAGAATTGTTTGTATTGACCCACATCAACTAGTTACATGTAAACTGCCTTTTTATAACTGTTCTTTTACACTGTTTGTTTAAACCAGTGTTTCCAAACCTTTTTACCTTGGAGGAACCCTTAGCAAAAAGTTTGAGATCTCGGGGAACCCATAAAATTTTTTACAGATCTACAGCTCACGGAACATTGGATCTGATCAGCAAGCTGTAGATATAATTATTATTGTAGAAATAGCCTTAAATAATAGAATTAATATTATTGGTTTTATAATACAGGATTTATTTAGTGTCAACAGATTGCTCAGCACTTTGCAATATAAACTGAGACAATACAGCAATGATACAAATCACTACAAGAGGGTTAGGAGGGCCCTGCTCCTGGGAGCTTACATTCTAATAGGAAGGGGCTTCTGGAACAAAAGGCAATAACTGTGAGGGACAAACTAATGGGAGAAATAGAAGATTTGGTTATTAGCTGAAGGCAGGATAGGCTTCCCTGAAGAGACAGGTTTTCAGGGATGATATTAGAAAATTGTGAAAATTGGGCTTGCTTTTTTCTGCCCAGAAAAAAAAATTCACCCGACACCAACATTGTGGTGTGAACAGGGCACATAGGAATCAATTGTTTTCTTTATGTCCTTGTAGAGACCTATGTTACAAAACCACACATCTCTTCTCATGGTGTGAGCAAACCCAAATATTCCATGTAGGTCAAATATGCACATATGTTCCATACTTTTTTATGTACAAATGCTGTGAACAAGGTCTTGCTGAACATGCACAAAACTCCCAAATGTGATTCACAAATAAGGCAGCAGACCATGGGAACAGTTGGGTCTTGTTCAAAACATAGGCATAAGAATTGATGGAAAAACAGTGCTGACTTGACCTGCATAGAATACTTTGGGCTTGTTCACACCATGTCTAGAGACATGTGTTTCCTAATGTAAGTCTCTGTAAGGACATAAAGAAAACAACTGATATCTATGTGCCCTGTTCACACCACAATGTTGGTGTTGTGAGTTTTTCATATGCAGAAAAGATATGCACGATACAATATTGATTCAATGCCCACTGAGAGCAAGTACTGTCAGTGCGTATTGATACCTGGTGCCTCCTCTGTAGTTCCAGCTCCTGTGGACTCAGAGGATGGTGCCAGGAGGGGTACAGAGAGCAGAAGCACATGACTGAATGTTGCTGGAGGCCAGATCCTGTGTATGGTAGCGGCTGAATGCAGACTGTGGAGAGGGGGAGCAGAGAGCTGGATTATGCTGAATATAGCAGGAGGTGAGATCATAATATCATTATGTACAGTTATGGCATAATATAAAGCTATTTTGATGTCTCCTCCTGCTACATTTAGTCTGATCCAGCTGTGCGGTCCCTCTCTCTGCAGTTTGTATTCAGTGCTGCTGTACACAGGATGTCACCTCCTGTTCTCTGCTCTCCCCCCCTCCACAGTTGGCATTTACCCTTTCTGTACACAGGATCTCACCTCCTGATCCAGTCATGTGCTCCTTTTTCTGTGCTCCCCCCTCCACAGTGTGCATCCCTACTACTATTCAGACAGGATCTCGCCCCCTCCATGGTCTGCATTCATATCTCCCATTCTGTGCTCCCCGCTTCCACGGTTTGCATTCATATCTCCCATTCTGTTCTCCCCTCCTCCATGGCCTACATTCATATCTCCCATTCTGTGCTCCCCGCCTCCATGGTCTGCATTCATATCTCCCATTCTGTGCTCCCTGCCTCTATGGTCTGCATTCATATCTCCCATTCTGTGCTCCCCGCCTCCATGGTCTGCATTCATATCTCCCATTCTGTGCTCCCCGCCTCCATGGTCTGCATTCATATCTCCCATTCTGTGCTCCCCGCCTCCATGGTCTGCATTCATATCTCCCATTCTGTTCTCCCCTCCTCCATGGCCTGCATTCATATCTCCCATTCTGTGCTCCCCGCCTCCATGGCCTGCATTCATATCTCCCATTCTGTGCTCCCCGCCTCCATGGCCTGCATTCATATCTCCCATTCTGTGCTCCCCGCCTCCATGGTCTGCATTCATATCTCCCATTCTGTTCTCCCCTCCTCCATGGCCTGCATTCATATCTCCCATTCTGTGCTCCCCGCCTCCATGGTCTGCATTCATATCTGCCGTTCTGTGCTCCCCGCCTCCATGGTCTGCATTCATATCTCCCATTCTGTGCTCCCCGCCTCCATGGTCTGCATTCATGGCTCCCGCTGTTTGCATTCCTCCCAATGCCGCCCTCTGAGTTCACAGGAGCAGTAACTACAGAGGAGGCATCTAGCATCAATGCAAGCTGACAGTACTCACTGTTGGTGTGCATTGAGGACAACACTGGAAACAACATTGGGTGGATAAACATCAATGTTGATTTACAGCGGAACCCCTGGGGACTTCTCTAGGGTTCTGCGGAACCCCGGTTGAGAAACACTGGTTTGAACCTTAAAAGGTTAGTTCACCTTTATTTATAAACTGCCTATGCAGATTAAGGGTGTCTGTAGATAAAAACAAACCGTGCAGCTTTGACCAAAATTTAATAATGCTATAAGTGTAGGTACATACTGTCTTGGACTAGGTCACTTACAGACCATTTACCGTGATCTACCAGTGAGCCAAATTAATATGAGAATACGTGCACGTGGAAGTAAGACACTGACACTTCGCAGTAATGCCAACTTCCTAAAATTCTGTTTTATTGAGGAACTAACAGTATCATTTATAGGGCATATGATGCAGGCAAAGCATATACATTGATTGGGTGAAAAGTCCACTGGGTTTCTGCGTGTCCTTCCATCCGTGTTGATATCTTCCAATCATTGTCCCCAAAGAGACTCATTCCCTTTTATGGGGGTTGTTTACATTAAAAGATACTTTTCTCCTAATGAGTCACCAAGGGCGAGACTCCGGATGAAGGCGCCATCTTAATTATCATCATTGTTCTGTCAACCTATATCTGATTGTTTACTTAAGAGAGTAAGGAATTTAAAGAGCAAGATACAGACAGTAGCAAGACTATAAAATTGTCATTTTACTGATCATCTAATAAAACGTGGACTGTCAATCACAATCCACTACAATCCCCCCTTAAAATGGCTATTTTATTCCTGACTGTCCCTATGTCTTCTGATGTCCTAACTGCCTGGTGGCCCTCCCTCTGGAACTCTTTTAAGACGCATATAGAGCCCCTGAGTGGCTAATCCATCCCTAGAGTCTCGATACATCCTGAGAAGGCCACAGTCAGGCACTGTCTTTCCCTGCTTATAGTTGTCTGTTAGGGGGGGGGAAATTTGTAGCATTCCCTTTTTTTCATAAATCTGAAATATGATGATCAGGGGCCATGGTCTGTAAGGGAGTATAGGATTCCCTTTCTTCACGGGGGAGTTCAACATTGTTATAGTTCAGGAATGTAGGGGTGATCTCGTTCACAGCTTTCCCTATTAGCCTCTTAATGCAAGGGATCACACAGCAGGCGACTATTGCCATTAGAATGATAATACCCAGGATAACCACCCCTGCGTGGGCGAGGGCTTTCTGCCAGCCCCTCAGCCATCCAAACCACTGATCCCAGGGATGTGTAATACCTGAGTTTTCCTTAAGCTCATTTGACAGGTCCTCCAACCTCTTGATGGCCAGTGTCACCTTCCCATTTGGGCCTGTGTTATCTGGGATATACGTACAGCAGGTCATGGTCTTTGGTATCATTTTACAGACCCCCCCTTTTTCAGCTAATAACATATCGAGTGTCATACGATTTTGAAAGACCATGTTAGAAGTAGCCTCCAACTGCTCTGCTATCCCCTTTAAGGCATCTCGTGTGTAGTTTACAAATCGTTGTTGATTATAGTAGATGTAGTTTATCCAATCTACATTCTTGTTCTCAGTGATGAAGAGGAATAGGGATACAAATCCCGCGGCCACCTGGTCTCTGGCCTTGAATTCATCGGGTACCCCCCTTGGGACTCCTATCGCATCTATATAGACATGGGGGTCAAAACTCCCTTGCGGGGCACTTCGTTTGTGCTTGGTTGCATGGGGGGGTTTGGGAGGCACCTTAAGTAATGGATCTGAGAGGATGTGCAATGGCATTATGGCATGGAGGCGTGGGGATTGGGAGAAGGGAGAGAATGATTAAGGGGGGCCAACCACTCTTTTGAAAGGTATATATCTTTCAGTTGGAACTCACAATGATGGATTGTGCCACCTCTGGGGTATAACACCCCTAGAAGGTAAGTTCCCTGATCTCCCGGACTCTCTATGGTCAGAGTAAGGGGGATGGCTATAGTGAATTGCTTGTTCATTTTTGTGGATCACCTATCTACCTTAGGGGTGGTAAGTGAGTGTCATTCGGGGAATTAGAGATTTTCCATACCGGTCTTTCTGCTCTACTGCACTTTGTGGCTTATACCCCCAAACCGGTCTCGTGTTCCATCCCACTGATCCCCAGTAGCCACAATCTGCTCCCCAATAATTATCTGTGACACATATATATATTGTGGAGGCAATGGGGACAGGTGTGTTCTTGCACAGGCTATGATTGAAGAAAAATGTTGCTACTTGTGTGTTGGATGAGTTATACCAAAACTGGGTGGAGTCACCCTTGTGAGTGATGGCCACCTGTTGCCCCCCCCCCCATTTATTTCCACCAAAAAAGGATATGCAACACAATCATTGTGGTGTGGGTGACACGGACAGGGCCTCGTCCTCTGGAGCTGGAACCTTCTTGCAATGTGAGGCGTGTATCCAGGTGGACTTTCCCTCCAACTTCACTGAAGTGGCAGTCAACAGGAGCACCTGGAAAGGACCGTCATATCTGGGTTCCAATGTATGTTTTCGCAGAAACTTTTTGACCAAGACCCAGTCTCCAGGTTGTAAAGTGTGTGTTCCTATGTCCGCCTCAGGATCTGGAATGGAGGAGAATACTTGCACATGGATATTAGTCAACACACGTGTCAAAGATATCACATACTTTGTCAATGAGTCAGACTGCAATTGTAATTGTTGAGGATAGTAGGTACCCAGTCTAGGGGCAGACCCAAACAAAATCTCATAGGGAGACAACCCATGACTTTCCCTTGGTGTGTATCTAACACTGAAAAGAGCAATAGGCAAGCTGTCCGGTCATCCCATGCCTACCTCTTGGGCCATTTTTAACATTCTTGACTTCAGGACCCCATTTAGGCGCTCTACCTTCCCACTACTCTGGGGATGATAGGGTGTGTGAAACGCATGTGTGACCCCCAGAGCCTCCCAGATCTCTTTTGTGACATTGGCAGTAAAAGCCGGTCCCTGATCGCTTTCAACCACCTCGGGCACTCCATATCTGCAGACTATCTCCGTGAGCAGCTTCTTGGCCATCCTGAGAACATATCCACCACCACTAGGGCATATTCAAATCGTCCACTTTTTGGCATCTGGATATGATCTATCTGGATCCTCTGAAATGGATTTAGTGCCCTGGCCAGATGTTTGCTTGGAGGTTTCTCAGGTCTTCCAGGATTGCACTTGGCACATACAACACAAGACTTACAGAATCTGTCTGTGTAAGCCGTAATTCCGGGTGCCACATAGTATTTACTGATCAAAGAGTTCATTAGCATCTTGGACAGATGTGACGCTCCATGTGCCCACTGCACTGTTGCCGGATATAAGGATCTGGAAAGCAAAACGTTCTTCCCCACCACCCACAATCCTTTGTCCTCAACTGCTCCTTTCTGCATCCATTCCTTCCTTTCTTCTTCTGAAGCATTATCCTGGGCTTCCTGGAGTTGGTTGTCCTTGGGCTGATGAATTAGCACAGGCATCACCTCACTGCACATCTCTTCATCCTCTTCCTGCTCCCTGACCACAGCTTGCTTAGCAGCCATGTCTGCCAGATGATTTCCTTTTGCTTCCATAGTGGTCAATTTACCGTGGGCCTTCACCTTCAGTATGGCCACTTGGGCTGGTAGTAAGAGTGCTTCCATAAGGCGGTTGATCGCCTTTCCATGCTTTACAGGAGTCCCAGCTGCCGTGAGAAAGCCCCTCATTTTCCAGATTAGGCCAAAATCAAGTGCAACTCCCAGTGCATATCTGGAGTCCGTGTAAATGTTCGCTGTCTTTCCTTTTGTTAATTCACAGGCTTTGGTGAGGGCCCTTAGTTCAGCCTCTTGTGCAGACATAAAAGGTGGAAGAGGTCTAGCTTGCAGTACCATTGTGTCGGTAGTCACAGCATATCCAGTGTGGTAGGTGCCAGCATTATCTGCAAAGCGGGATCCATCCACTGTTGGTAGGTGGACTGTTGGTAGGTGTGTAGTTTCTGCCTGCATAAGTCCCAAACAGTCATGTACCACATCCTCTGGTGCCATGTCTTCGGTGTCTTCTTCTGCTTCGTCTACCCCCCCCCCTGGAAGAGGGAGAAGAGTTGCAGGGTTTATCTGGGTGCATCTGACCAGGGTGACATGATCAGGTAAAAGAAGGGAGCCTTGCAGTCGCAGATGCCTGGCGGCAGATAGATGTTTTGGTTGGGTTTGGTTCAGTATTGCGGTAATGTCATGGGGGGCCAGAAGTGTGAGTGGATGTCCTAAGACCAAATCTGCCGTCTTATCCAGGAGAAGATGGACAGCAAAAACAGCCCTCAGACAGGAGGGACCACCTTGTGCAACCGGATCTAGCCTTTAGGAGTAATAACCCAGAGGCCGGAGGCGACCCCCATGGCGTTGTGCCAGAACTCCTGTTGCATGACCCTGTCTCTCAGCCACAAAAAGTTTGAAGGGCTCATCATAATCTGGTAGACCTAATACAGGTGCAGTGGAGATGGCTTTTTTCAGGCGATGGAAATCAAGTACAGCTTCTTCTGTCAGGGGAAAGGGTTCAGATTTCAGGGCATCATAAAGGGATTGCATCAAATGCATCAAGATGGAGGCTTCTGGGATCCAGGAACGACAATAGGAAACCAACCCTAGAAAAGCATGCAGGGTTTTTGGTCCCTGAGGTATTGGGACATTCTGGATAGCCCGTATTCTATCCGGTGTAAGGTGTTTAGTGGCTTGGGAAATGCAATGTCCCAAGAAAATGACAGAAGTTTGGCACCACTGTAACTTGTCCTTAGAAACCTTGCCCCGGGCAAGTATACCTGTCACTTTGCTGATCAACGGACAGCCAGACGGGTGAGTAGTCCCGCTGGGCAATTCCAGACTACGCAGGTAAGGAATTATTAGACATAAAAATTCACTTACCGCTTTTGGAGGTGATCAGTCTCCGCGTCTGGAATGCTCCACGGTCCCCCTCATCCACTCTGGGTCGGGCTGATCCCGTGTTCAGAACCCGGGCTCCACGCTGGGCGCCAAATGTCTTGGACTAGGTCACTTACAGACCATTTACCGTGATCTACCAGTGAGCCAAATTAATATGAGAATACGTGCACGTGGAAGTAAGACACTGACACTTCGCAGTAATGCCAACTTCCTAAAATTCTGTTTTATTGAGGAACTAACAGTATCATTTATAGGGCATATGGTCCTCCATGGTCTGCATTCATGGCTCCCGCTGTTTGCATTCCTCCCAATGCCGCCCTCTGAGTTCACAGGAGCAGTAACTACAGAGGAGGCATCTAGCATCAATGCAAGCTGACAGTACTCACTGTTGGTGTGCATTGAGGACAACACTGGAAACAACATTGGGTGGATAAACATCAATGTTGATTTACAGCGGAACCCCTGGGGACTTCTCTAGGGTTCTGCGGAACCCCGGTTGAGAAACACTGGTTTGAACCTTAAAAGGTTAGTTCACCTTTATTTATAAACTGCCTATGCAGATTAAGGGTGTCTGTAGATAAAAACAAACCGTGCAGCTTTGACCAAAATTTAATAATGCTATAAGTGTAGGTACATACTGTCTTGGACTAGGTCACTTACAGACCATTTACTGTGATCTACCAGTGAGCCAAATTAATATGAGAATACGTGCACGTGGAAGTAAGACACTGACACTTCGCAGTAATGCCAACTTCCTAAAATTCTGTTTTATTGAGGAACTAACAGTATCATTTATAGGGCATATGATGCAGGCAAAGCATATACATTGATTGGGTGAAAAGTCCACTGGGTTTCTGCGTGTCCTTCCATCCGTGTTGATATCTTCCAATCATTGTCCCCAAAGAGACTCATTCCCTTTTATGGGGGTTGTTTACATTAAAAGATACTTTTCTCCTAATGAGTCACCAAGGGCGAGACTCCGGATGAAGGCGCCATCTTAATTATCATCATTGTTCTGTCAACCTATATCTGATTGTTTACTTAAGAGAGTAAGGAATTTAAAGAGCAAGATACAGACAGTAGCAAGACTATAAAATTGTCATTTTACTGATCATCTAATAAAACGTGGACTGTCAATCACAATCCACTACAATACCTTCTGAAAAGTGATCTGAAAACTTCCAGGATGCTGTTAGGATGTTGCTAAGCAAGGCCTAGCTATTACTGTTCACATTCACCATCACAGGAGTGAGCTATCAGACTCTGAGCTCAGAGCTACTCAGAGGAGAGAAAGCGCATGTGGGGAGGTTTGAATCAGAGAAAGAGCTCACTCCTGTGATGGTGAAGGTGAACAGTCATATCTAAGCCTCCCTTAGCAATGTCCTGGGAGTTTTAAGGTCAGGCTTCATGAGGTATGTAAATGGCCTACACCTATAGCAAGGGCATTATTCAATTTTGGTCAAAGCTGCACAGCTTGTTTTTATCTGCATAGCAAGTCTGATGGTAAAGGTATCCCTTTATAGTTGAACCCTAGGCAAACTGCTAAATACACAGAAGAAATACATAATTTAAGGGATCTGTTTTACCCACCAAAAAACTTATATTTCTACCATCCAGTCCTCAGATTTAAATAGGTCTGTCACACAGCACATCAAGGTGATGACACAGCTTTTTCATTCACAGTTAGGCAATGTAGAAGAAATACAGAGGTGAAATCTCCTTAGCTATAGTCTGCTGACTGGATAGTAAATGAGCAGCAGGATATTGATGAGGTAATTTCCCTGCCCTATCTACTTTCTCCTTGTCAGCACATTTGCATTCAGCACACTCAGCTGGCTGTCAGACCTGCCCCTCCTTCCTCCAGACTGAATGCTAATGTAAGGGATTTGAAGACAAATTCAAAAACTTACACTACATAGCTGTATAACCATGGCATGATTATGAAAAAATACAGAACTACATTCATTTGTGCCTTTTATATTTACCTGTAGTTTAGCTTTAATTATTGATATGGGTCATTACAGGCATTTTTTTGCTTAATCAAGCTGGACCAGTGTGAAATATGGCTAGCCATTTGTTGCTTAAATAAGCATCTTCAGAAGTTGAAAAGCTTTCTTAAATCCCCCAGGGCACATAGCTTACACTACTAGAATTTAGTTTTACATTTTTTTATTGTAAGAATGTTCTTTCATTTTTCAAATCACTAGTGGTGTAAAATTGATGTTTCGTTTTCAACTGCAGTGATGAGAAAATTCAAAGGAGTGGGGTGGAAATTTTTTCTCGAACATACGAATGTCTAGCAGTGTATGTGGTTTTCGTTCGGTAAATTCTATTCATTCCAAGATAAAATGTTAAAAGCAAAGAAAATCTTGAACTACTTCCTAACAACATTTGAATGATGTAACATTTTTTGTACAAATTTTTCTAAGAATTTTGTTCAAAATTCTGCTAGTGTAGATCCAATGTAACAATGTCAGGGGTTGATTAGCTCATGTGTAGTGCTTGCCAGTGAGTTCAAACCAGATATTTCTTTTCAGGGCTTTTTCTGATCACTTTTACTTAAAAAAGAAAAGAAAAAGTTCACAGCAGTCAGTATCCCTTGCAGGGGTTTTCACTAAAAATTCAAAATTAACAATATTCAGCCTCCTGGCTCTCTTTGGCAGCCCTGCTGCTCAGGTCTCATGCCTTGATCCTCCCAACCATCTAACCCAATGTCCCAGTGCTCGTGCACAAAGGCCGTACCTCTGTCAGTTCTCTCTGTCCTTTCCTGCAGCTTTCTGCTGCTCCGTCTCTTAGGCTTAAGCCTCTGCATGTCCTGTCCTGCTCCCTTGCATACACACACTGGCTCCTGGGAAGGTGAAGCCCTGAACTCTAATCCTGACTTTCCTAATGTAGGCCGTACGTGGGTCGAATTCCGAACAAATTTTCTTTAGAAAATTGGAATTTTCTGGCATTTTGTAATCTGTTGTTGCCATCATTGATTTCAAAATTTGTCCAACCAAGCCTTTAATTTCACCTCATGTTGCTACAGAAAATAATTTTCATGGCCAAGAATTTTCTTTTCTTTCCAGGTCACAGGCACGATTCTCCCATCATTGATTAGAAATTAATTCATTTTTCAACAAATTTCCAAAACGCCCAATAACTCAAATTCAATGGTTGCTCGAAAATCGGCTGTTGCTGTGGCCCACAAATGTTGCAAAATTCGAACGAAAGTTCTTAGAAAAGATTTTCGAAAGAAAATTCTTTCAAATTCGACCCATGTATGGCCAGCTTAAGGACCCAGCACACACCTGCACCATCAGTGTGTCTGTTCTCTACAAAACCTGGCCCAGACTGCCTTTTAACACTGTTACAGGGCCTCTGACTGTCACACCAGCTTTAGGCCTGTTTAGATTCAAGTAGTTGTTTGTTAATAAATTAACATTGTTTTTATGTTTGTACTGGCAGTATGTTCACCCCAGGATGAAGCCTAATTTACAGGCATTTCTATAGGGGAGCTAGAGACTGAAGCCACCTCCCTGTCCTCATTCTGCAGCCAAGTGTCTCATCTGCTGCATCCCTCTGACTTCTTTTTTTTTTATAAAATCAGACTTTGTTGTGCTAAAGGGAAAACTGAGTCTAGATTCACCTGACAGCTTTTCAGGGGAGAGAGATTAGAGTGGTAAGTTGAGGGTGGGGCCAGGTGTTTGGTACCCTGAACAGGAAGAATGGCACACAAAGTCCAAGGGTTGTAAAATTATTATTAGGTTAAGTGGAGGTAACAACAGAAGCATCAGCTACAACCACCCGCACTGGTAATGTGTCTACAGAAACATTGACCACTACTTGCTTGATAGTTTCATCTAATATAGCAACAGCAGTACCAGAACACAAGCACTTGGATGTGGAAAGTCTAACAAAGCTGGCATGGCACAAAATGGCAAATTACCAGCTGCAAGGTTCTTCCTTGTATAAATTGTATGTTACCAGAACAGTTTTGAAAAGCCAAAGTGTGGAGCAAACAGCAGTAGAATACCAGTACAAGTTCTAGTTCACAACACTATGGCCTAAAAGTTCAGCAAAGTGAACCGTGGTATCCCTAATCTGGCCCTTCTCATCAGAAACTTTCCCTATGGCTAAGTTTGGTGTCCCTAACCAGCGGGGATCCTGTCCCTGCACTATCCACTTATTAATTGAGTGTCAACCACTGAAGGGCACTGCTATTTATTAGCATTGCCCTCACCATAGACAGCCGCTGAGGACCACTGCTCCTTCAGTAACACCTATGGGGGCTGCAGAGGAACAAAAGCTGCTCTCATCCTCCATTTTCTCTTTATTGCAGGCTGCACACAGCACCACCTACAGTGGGGAGGGTAAACTGCACCTGTCTACAAACTGATGTCTTATGTTGTAGTGAATGACAGCTCGCTGTTGACCACGTAGCTCAACAACATCCACTGCATAGATCTGATTATGACCATGTTCTATTGTTCTATGTGCACTGGGTTCCCAGGGGGGATTCAAGATGGATTTTACACTTCTAGTGATACTCCTTTTTATTGTAAAATATAAAATGGCATAGTATAAAACATTGGAAATCCTTATGGTCTAGGAAGAAATATATTACTAGTTACTAGCTGCCCAGAGAACATTTCACTTACCCAGTATTACTGATTGTTAATCAGTTTGTTCTTACAGGCTGCAACCTGCTGCTATTGTTTATGATTGAAGAGCATAAGTTTCAGTAATATCCTACTAAGTTCATTGACCTTGTTCCAATTTAATATGAACTAATTAAAATTTTCTTTGGACCCCATGATCATTGGCGTGGTGCTCTTACTACTATTCTATTCATTGCATTGTGCTGGGCTACACTACTTTATGGTAGAAAACTCATGTAAGCAGGTCAGCTCTGTAGATTGAACAGGCCATAATTCACAATAAAGGATAATAGCAATGGAAGATCTAGCACTTCTTAAACATATACTTTGGATTTCGTAAGAGAACATGGCAGGTCTTGAATTGTAATTATTAGACAGAAAAATGCAAAAAAAAAAACCTGTCTCTTCTGCACTAAACTTTTCTGAGAGACACAATGGACTGAGTGTGGACATGCTTTCAGCAAATAACCTATCGTGCCCTCAGCTAATAATGGAATCTTCTTCTCTTTCAACCAGTCCATCCCCCACAGTTACTACCTTTTGTACCACTAGCCTCTCCCTCCTAGATTGTAAGGTCCAAGGAGCAGGGCCCTCCTTTCCCTCTTGTATTGAACTGTATTGTTGCTGTATTGTCTCCCGTTATATTGTAAAGCGCTGAGCAACCTGTTGGTGCTATATAAATCCTGTATAATAATAATAACTGTAATACTGAGCTCTAACTATAGTATTCCTAATTAGATTTACCACCGCAGGAGACTATTTATAAAAGGAACTACATTTTTTAAGTTAAAACTGTTATAGTTTCCTTCCTTTGAAGATATCGGACTGTGGAAGTAAAGAAAAGTCACTGACACTGCCTATTCTTTAAAAGAGGCAACTTAGATGCAACCAGGTGTGGGCTTCTACAGCAAGTTTGAGGAGGTTATGGCTCTTTTTCCTGCAGCTAATAACATAAGGACCCAAATCACTAATTGCATCCATGTTTGTAAACCACTCACAGGTCTAGTGGCAGGTCAAGCCAGTGGGAGTAGAGAGAATGAGAGAGAGAGAGATGGTATCTCATCTTGAAAGACTATCTGGGCTGGGAAGTGACCTAGGGGACATGTGTCAATGAAATATTTTTATTTTTTTTTTCTTGGACAATCCACAATTTCTGAGAGAGAAAGCAAGCAGATTGCAACTGTAAATGATAAATAAATCTATTTCACAGCAAGAGTAGGCATCTTACATCTGGAAATAAAAAACTAGTGCCTTGATTTGGAGAATAAAGAAGGAAAGATATATATTGCATCTGGAAATAAAAAAAATAGTGTCTTGATATAGAGTCTTGATATGTGGACTGAAGAGGGAAACATTTTACAGTTTAGCACTACACTATTAAGCTTTTTTGGACAGGATCCAGTTTCTTAGGGACTGAGCTGGCCTTTAGCATCTAGAAAGAATAAAATGATGTCTATTTGTTTCAAACTTGAGAAATAAATAGCACATATTTGCAATACATCTTTTAAGCCTTTCTTTGATAGGCCACAATTTTTGAGGGAGATAGCAAGCACATTGTATTGGAAATAAACAATTTTTTTTAGAGACTGAAGATGGAAAAATGTTACAGACTTGCACCACTTAAACCTTTTTGGACAGGTCACAATTTTGTATGAATTGAGCAGGCATATTGCATCTGGAAATAAAAAATTGGGGTCTATTTCTTTCAAATTTAAAATAAAAAACTGAACAAATTTGCAGCACACCTTTAAAGTTTTTATTGGAGAGTTGAACATTTTTTGAGGGAGAAAGCAAGCACATTTCAGAAGTAAAGAAACAGTTTCTTTTTTTGCAGACTTAAAATCTAGTGACCAAAATTCAATATATTTTCTCATTGAGGTATTTCAGAAAACTATATCACATTTTGGCAACTAGAAGGAGCTGATGATACAGAAATTAATCTATTTAAATTTAAATATACAGTGACATTTCTTTCAGCTTTCACACATTTTTCTGACATTCATACAACAAATGTTTTATAGATAGACCTCAGAGTGTTGTCCATTTTTAATGGAAATGCACTGTAATGAAATGCACAATAGCCAACACAGTAGTTATCTAGCCAAAAAATATGTAAAAAAATGTTATCTTTGGGAAACAGCTATCTACAAAGTAGATTTTGAGTTCTATTGGTGCCAGCACTCCATAAAGCAACAAAATATTCTTAGAGAGCACAGAATGTTACCTGTCCAACATACAAATTCTTTGCAACTCTTAACCAGCTATGGTAAAATTTAGTTTGGGTGCTAGTTAAGCTGTTACCTGGCCAAAAAAAGTTAAATTCTTTGCAACTGTAAAACAGTTTAAAAAAATGGGTTTGGGGTATTAGTCATGTTAAAACACAATAATCCTACAGAAATATTCAGGCAGAGCATGGTATGTTACCTGGCCAAAACATTTTATTTCTTTGCAAAGAAAAAAAACAGATGTGCCAAAGCAGTTTGACTGCATGTTGGGAAAGCTCTTGCCAATGGTCCATCCTTGTTACCTAATAATCAAGGGGGTGTCTGTTGGAAGGTGTTAACATCCGTGCTCCCTACCATATGATGCAGCAGATAGGGCACTGGGTAGAGAAAAATATTTTGAAAGTCTGGCTGAAACAGGAATCCCTGCAGCTCCTCCTTTTTTCAACAACTTCACAACCACATTGTCCATGAGATAGTATATTTCCAGCCCTTAATATGTTCCTCCACAGCACATTCTCCAGGTATTTCATCTTTTGATCTCTCTTCTAGGGTAAGCTGAGCTCTGTGACATTCCCCTTGTAACATGGATCGAGGAAGGTTGCCAACCAGTAACGGTCCCTCTCCTTGATGCCGCATATCCTAGGGTCCCTTTGCAGTCTCTGGAGCATGAATGAGGTCATCCACCACAAGTTACTGGAGGTGAAGGAACCCAAGTTTTTAGGGTCACTCAGGATGGCATTGTCCTCAGCTACCTCCCCCAGCCACATACAACTCTTTTGTGGGAGATGAAACCCACCCCTGGAAATCTGTCCTCCTCCATGTCCTCCTCTTCCTGAACACTGGAGTGGCAACCATATTCCTCTTCCCCATGCTCCTCCTGTACCTGATTATGACTCATATATAGATATAGCAGGTCCTGAGAAGTCCTCCTCCTCTTCCGCTGTGTCTCCAGTGTCCTGTCTATAATGCCATGTAGTGGCTGCTTCAGCCAGAATAACACAGCAATTGTGATTCTGATGTCTACATTATATCAACTCGCCATTCTAGTTGCCTCCTCAGATGGGGACAATGCAGTGCATGCATCCTGTATGACAAGCCACTGATACGAGACATTTAATTGTTTTTGGTCATTTGGATTAAAATAAAAGTTGCTCTTCCAAACTTCCCTGGAGTCTGAATTTAATCCGAATATCTGAAATTAGGTTCTGATGGAACTTTCAGCTCATGCCTAAACATGAGCTCTTCTGTTATTACTTTCTAATATTCCTATTTCTGCCTATTACAGTACTATGGCAAGAGGACATGCATATAAGTGAATAAACAAGGATTAGTATGGGGAGCAAACTATTTTTTTTCAAAAGTTTCTATTTATGTTCATTGCTGATCGGCATCAATCTGTCTGCTAAACTTTCTACAAATTTATTGCTGGCCATGTATGCATAATCCAATCTCTAAGCATTGTATATACATGCATTTTCACATTAAGATAATTTTTGGCCTCTAAGGAAAGGATGGGGAACACCTTAGCATCTCCAGAGTAAACAACATGCAGTAGATTTTGGCATCATCCAAAAGGAATGCATAGTCATGCTCAGCCTGGAGATTTTGGGTAGAACCTACAGGCAAGTCCGGCATGGGAGCAAATGGAAGGAAGTGTTATGCTCCCTATGGTCCTGAAGTACTGTGGCTAACTATACTGGTGGACATTTATTTTTACATTATAGTCTGGATAGATTAAATCCTTTTTGCCTTCTTTCGACCCCCACTTAAACAGTGTGTACAACACCATGGAAGAGATTGGACCCCTCACTGTCTCCCAACCCCTTGATTTGCTCCAAGTGGCCCCTGACAAGGTACTTTAAACTGATACCTTCTGATGTCTAGAATAACTTCAACCTACCAGTCCCTTGATGAAGCATACTCAGTCTGAGAAATGCATTTGGAAAGCTTCCCCACCTTCTTTTACAGCTGCTTGCAAATACAATATTGATGAATATGTATGATATAAATATATCAGTGTGCAATAGTCATCAGAATAGCTAATGGTGAGGTTATGTATGAAGTACTAAAACATCTGTATGTGTTAATGAGGATGATATACTGTATGTTATCCACATTTCTGATACAAATGTAAAATGATTTTAATGTAAAAGAACAGAACAGGGAAATGTTATGTGATGATGCACTATTAAAATCCCTTTTTTAATTTTTGATAAATATAGAAGGTCCCAAATAGGACAGAAAATGGTTGGATAAGATAAAGTTCTATTTTGTTATAGTTAGCTATAGTTTTATTGTTAGTCAATTTGTCTGTTAGTGTTGATATCTAATTCTTTTCTACCTATATTTATATGTATTACAGGTGTACAATACAAAATAATGGACCTTTATACAGTACCACTTGTTATCCAATAGCCTTGTAACTGACAGAGTACTTTTCTTCTCCAGTTTGTGTATAAAAAGGGGTCAACAATTCATGACAGCAGTTGTTTTTGTAGTAATTAAATCATTTTCACGCTTATCTTTCTTCTTCTTGCACTTTTTGGAAGGCTCATGTACATGAGTCATATTTACATTCCTGAAATTATCACCACAACATTTTGGCAAGCTTGAATTGTTTGATTTTATCACAGTTCTGCATTTTGAATAGCCTGTCAATGCAGCTGCTGTGGCTTGAGGTTCACTTTATGACGACTAGTAAACATGATGTCCATGTGGTTTTAAGGCCATGTGACTGTCTTTTCAGCCAGTGAAGAAAACTTTGCTTGTAAAGGTTACCACTGGCATGTTATTTATTAGAAAACATTGCCAAAAGTGACCAAAAAGTATCTCTTTAGCTTCATTATGTGAAGTATAATATACAATTACTCATATTTGAGTTGGTAAGATGGCAATTTTCATGAACATTCAACCTATAATTCTGAGTATATTTTCATGGTTCTTTGTATATTTTCATCCCCTTAGTGGGACTTAGGTAAACATTATTGTGCAAAAAGTGTTGTTATGCAATTACACATTTCAGTCATTCAGAATTTTAGCAATGTGTTTATTTTTTTTCTATGAAAAGATGTATAATTATGTATTTTTCCTTTTTTGCCATCCTATTTGAATAGGATGCCAATAAGCATGCCTTTTTATACACACCTTTGCTTTTATAACTAAAAACGCAGGTTCTTTCCCCTCCTTTTTTTTTTTTAATTTATATCTTTTATTAGGTATTCCAGTACAAAAATATAACAACCCGAATATACAACACAAACACATGTACATAAATCCAATTTTTAACATCTTTTCCCGCACTCCACCCCCCCCCCCAAACCTTCCCACCAAAATACCCCTGGCTAGATCTATTTTACTATGTTCTTACTCCCCTTGTACTTATCTATCTTTTCCTATGTCCTTTCCCTCTCATGATCACTCTCTCTTTCACCCTCTCCATCAAGCTCTCTCTATACTTTTACCCCTAATCTCCAGACCAATTCCGTTTTATCTTTTAGATGTTTTAAAATCCAGCCAACTACTCCACATTTTCCTAAATTCTTCCATTTTGTCATCCTCCATATGACACAGCTCCTCCATCCTAAAGATATTTTCAACTCTATTTAACCAATCATTTATCCTTGGTTGCTCCTGGGCCTGCCAAATCTTGGGGGTCAGACCCTTAGCCGCACTGATTAAATGATATAATACCCTGATTTTAAACAATTTACCTGCGGGCGCGGCATAAAATAAACACATCCACGGGTCCATTTATACGCTGTTCCCACTGATTTCCTGAATACAATTAATTATTTCCTTCCTGTATTTTCGGGCACTCCAACCAACTGTGTGCCATTGTACCCTTGTTCCCACCTCTCCAACATAAAGGTAAAACATCTACTTGCTGTTTATGTGCCACACTCGGTGTAATATACAATCTCGCGAAGCATTTATAATTAATTTCCACTGTGCTCATATTTATCACCTCATGTGTTCATTTATATATTTTATTCCTTTGTTGCTCATTCAGTTCTGTTCCAAGCTCCTTTTCCCATTTTTCCAAGAACCCAGGAGGATCTGTTCCTTCCATATCTATCAGGATCTTATATATCTAGGAGGTCATACAACATTGTACCCAAACTAAAATTTTATCATTTTCTTCACACAGCTAGAGCTTTCTTTTGGTGGTATTTAATCACCACTGGGGTTTTTATTTTTTGCTAAATTAACAAAAAAAGGCAGAAAATTTTGAAAAAAAACCCACGTTTTTCTTTGTTTCTGTTATAAAATAAATTTTCAAATTTTCAGTTTTCAAATAAATAATTGTTCATAAATTTAGGCCAAATGTATTCTACTACATGTCTGGTGCAAAGAACCCATATTAGGATGTATTTTTTAGTTTGTAGGAAAGTTATAGAGTTCACAAACTATGGTATAGATCTGAATATTGATCAATCCTGAAGTACTGACAGCCAATCTAATTTCTTGAGGTCCAAGAATGTCAGAACAGTACAGATATCCCCCAAGTTACCCCTTTTTGCAAAGTAGACAGTCCGAAGTACTTCATAAGAGGCATGGCGAGTTTTTTGAAGTTGTATTTTTTTTGTCATAATTTTTCGGAAAATGAAAAAATTAAAAAAAATTTCGCTTTTTTTTTTTTACATTCTGTCACCAGTGCAGTACAGCGTCATCATATAACTGGCATGGCGGTGATCAGGGACACTGACTGGTGACAGTATGGAAAAAAAATATATATAATTTTTTTTTTTTTAATTAAATTTCTTTCATTTTTTTTCCTCATATTTCACTATGACCAAAGTAGTACAATGTTACCATAGTAACATTGTACTACTTTGGGGAAGTGATCAGTATTTATTTATTTTTTTTACACAATTTGCTTATAACAAAGAATTACTTTGCTATAAGCAAGCATTTACCTGAATGACATTGATTCATTCAGGGTTTTTTTTTTTTTTTTGTGCTTAGCTGTGATTTGGCCACAGCTAATCACAAGCTTGGGCTGTGATTAGCCAAGCTTGTGCATGTGATCGCTGTGACCAATCACAGCTACACACACTAGTATACAATGGATGGCATGAATGAAGCCATCCATTGTATACAACTGTCATGTGACCTGCTGTGATTGGTCACAGCAGGTCACATGGTATTGGC
Source organism: Staurois parvus (assembly GCF_062004578.1). Taxonomy (NCBI): domain Eukaryota; kingdom Metazoa; phylum Chordata; class Amphibia; order Anura; family Ranidae; genus Staurois; species Staurois parvus. Next base: position 3,153,478 of record NW_028318841.1, read on the forward strand.
AACGGGGTCAGTACTCAGATCTGTCATTGGCCGTGGCTCTGCAGGCGCGCAAACTGCGCATGCCTGGGAAGACGCCATATGGCGTCCAGCCAGAACGCTAATGGATTTTGCATGCCGCCATTCGGCCATTGGCCGGGCGGCTAATGGTTAATCCATTTTATGTACCTGTTTTAACTTATCTAACTCCTCCATCACCCTCTTTATTTTTTTCCCCGTTTTTTCTTTTTTTTAGCCCCTATCTCTATCGTTATTCCTCTAATATATGCTTTATGTGCCTCCCAGACTGTGGCCGCAGTAACCTCGTTGGTCTCATTAAACTAAAATAATTGCTCTATTTCCATCCTTAACCTTTTCTCTATTTCAGGGTCTTGTATTAGTATCTCATTTAGTCTCCAAGTAATTATTTTATCCTAGTCTACTCCAACCTGCATTCTCATTGTGACAGGAGCATGACCGGAGATAGACATAACCTCTATATTGGAACTGACCAGCAACTCCAGTTGTCTATGATTGATCATTATATAATACATTCTTGAGTATGTTCCGTGTACTGGAGAGAAGAAGGTGTAGTCTCTTTCTCTTGGATGTTTTACTCTCCAAGTGTCAGATAATTGACCTTGGTGTAATAACCTCTTCAAAAGTTCTAATTTCCTACCACCCTCACTCTGTTTACCAGATGCGTATCCAATTGCAGATCCAGACACAAATTAAAATCTCCTGCCACAACCAGACTGCCCCTTTTATATTCAAAGATTTTTCTTAACATACCCTCCAAGTATGTTACTGGGTTTTTATTTGGGCAATAGATATTAACTAGTCTATATTAAATTCCTTGTAATCTTCCCTTCAGAAATAGAAACCGGCCCTCTGGGTCCTCCATTCTCCCCTCTAGGGTAAAGCTAATGTTTTTTGAAAAACAGATTGCTACTCCTTTAGCCCTTTTAACTGGGGAAGCTGCATAATACCATGTTGGATAGTACTTTGAGTATAACTTGACAATTGTATCATAGGTTATATGTGTCTCTTGAAGAAACACTACATCAGTGGAATGTTGGTGTATTTCCCTATGAATCTTCTGTCTTTTTGTCGGGGAATTTAATCCTTTCACATTATAAGTCATGAACTTAATCAAGCTTATTTCTGAAGTTATTTCACTATCTTATCCACTTTCCCAACATGGGGACACAAATATAGAGAATATAAAATGTGGACACCCCCCCCCCGTAGAATTTTACCAATGTGTTGTAGTTTGCCTCCTGTATGATGAATTACTGCAATACAATCTTTGATATTTGATCTACCAGCAAAATTGTGCCCATTCATTTAATAGATAAACAATGAAAGGAAATGCAAATAGAAGGTCTATCAAATCATCTCTATATAACACACCAGGGATTGATGTCATTATGATGGGATTAATGGGAGTATGGCAGCCAAAAACCCAGTGGATAAAAAGTGCATAAGTTTGTCCTCAGCACTCCACGATATGGCAACAGATTGGTGGTTGGATCTGATAATATGTGCCCTCTGCCCTCCTCTGACAGTGGACAACTGAAATAAAAGAGTGGGCGTAGCCACATGGCCACTAAAAGGTTAGTGCAGATTGCCCTCCTTCCTGTATCCCCTTGCTATTTGCAATATCACATGACCAGAGACAAGTAAAAGTAAAACCTGCCTTTATTCCTGGGCAGTGCCTTTACAGATAAAGGTCTGAACTGAGTAAGTACTCAGTGGTTGTGGGGGCAACTCAACCCTAGACCTCCCCTTTCCTTCACAGCACCCTCAAAGAGTTCTTTAGCCTTCTCCATCCTTAGAGTCCTTCTGCTCCCTTCCTCCCTCTGCGCCTCCCCAGAGCCCCATAGTTCCCTGCACCCCACAGGGCCTACTTCAAAGCTCTCCTCCTTCATCCCACTGACATAGATGCCAAAGCAGTCCTTCTCAGACTGATAACACCAACGCAGGGGTATTTTTTTCCTACCAATACTGATCCATCATTTTTCCTCTTAGCAAAACAACAGACCTAGGGGCATTTTTTTCTTAGTAACACCGCTTCTGCATGTGCATTGTTTTCCTTCCACTGACACCACCAACGCAGGGACATTTTTTCCTTTCAGTTACACAACTGAAGCAGAGGCATTTGTTCCTTTCAGTGACACCACAGACACAGTGACACAGGAGTATTTTTCCTTTCAATAATGCCACCAACATAGGGACCTGTTATCCCCATATTTGTACACCAATTTTAAACTCTTGAGTAGTGTACCACAACTGTGTTTAGATCCATGCCCTCCTCCACCTGGGTGCAGTTTGCAATCTTTGCTTTGGGTACTGGGTGACCTTGTCCCGGCATTGCCTACCATACTATCTTCTGCACTGTGTGGAGGTGATCATTTTGGTAAAGCCAGGTCAGAGCCACCAGCACAGAGAGCAGTGTTCAGCACAGTAGCAACATCACTAAATCCTACTCCAAATCTCCTTAAAGCAGTAGTAAACTTGAGGGGAAAAAAAAATCTCTCCCTGCAAGGCAATGCTATAATGTGCTAGTATGCATCACATAATAGTACATCATGAAATACTTACCTTTAAACAAAGCCCTCCAGTGATGTGTTGTCACCGCTGAGGAGGCTTCCATCTTCACCCGGTCTTCCTGTTGGGTTCGCAGGCTGCGGCCACTTCACTGGCTGAGCCAAAATGAATTCACTCCTGCGCATGCGTGTGGGAATCTCAGCCATGACACACAGCTCTGAAGGAATGGCATGGGTATGCCATTCCTTCAGAGCGCATGTGCTGTTGACATCACAGGCTGCTGCTCACTAGAATATCTCCTAAACGGTGCACATTTAATAGATATTAATTTTAGCTACAGGTAAGCTTTATTATACGCTTACCTGTAGTTAAAAATGTAAAAAAAATGGTTTATGATCACTTTAAACTAGCAGTCAGAAGCAGCACAGCCTTACATCACAGATATACAGGTATGAAGCTTTAGGCATACTCACATACCAGAGAGTGAAGGAGCAATTCCAGACAACAGGTAGAATTGCGAGGGCACTGCTTAGACAAATGTATACATTTAGATTTCTATATTTAAATGTTGACAGTTTAGATAAGCAGTATAGTTTCTAATTTTCACAGCCTAGCACATCGTACACTTCATAATTACATGAACATTATAATGGTCCCAAAGCACTGAGGAACACATATATCGACACATCACAACATTGCACAAAGAGTATTTATTTTTTTTATCTATTACAGGTACTTATATAGTGCTGTCAATTTACACAGCGCTGAACATATATAGTGTACATTCACAACAGCCCCTAAATACTCAAGGGTACAATCTAAGGTCCCTAACTTACATTCATACATGCACATACTAGAGCCAATTTAGACCAGAGCCAATTTATCTACCAGCATGTCTTTAGAGTATGGGAGGAAACCGGAGTACCTGGGGGAAACCCATGCAGGCACAGGGAGAACATGCAAACTCCAGGCAGGCGGTGCCATGGTTGATTTTCAAACCAACAACCCTAGTACTGCCAGGTGAAAGTGCTAACCATTTAGCCACTGTGCTTCCCCAGAGTATTAATGTATACATTGCTGAAATTTACACAGTGCATCACATGTACTTCATTGTCCATCAACCAGGGGCGGACTGACCATTTGGAAACTCGGGCACTGCCCGAGGGCCCAGGGTCAGTAGGGGGCTCCATGAGATGCTTTTTCATAGGCTTTTTTGAGTTTGGGCAAGGACACAGGGGCCCTATGATCCCCTATTGCCCGAGGGCCCCATGAGTTGTCAGTCCGCCCCTGCCATCAACTGTCTTCTCCACTGGGGACCTGCTTCCACCCTGTCCACTCCAAGCAGTTAAGAAAAAGGGGGAAAAATAACATGGAAAAATATTAAAATACCCCACCTATCAGGTGTTCCCAACTCTATATACTGTATATTGATTTATATGTGAGAAGTATGTAATGCTACCCCCACAGGGGCTGCTGGTAATAGCTGGTTCTTTCCTAATAGTATAGAGCAACCTTTTTCAACCAGGATGACCAAAATTGTGTACAAGCCAGTGAATGGATCAAGCCTGCCTTTTTGTTACACAAAGTCACAGGTTTTCATTGTTTATTGTTACAACTTTGCACACCATATGGGCCAGCTGCCAGCGTCCTAACAACTGCTGATATCATCAACTGATAAGGAGGACATCTGGCACCTGCACAACTTCCTTGTCTGACCCTCTGCTGTCCCTCTGTCAGACCTTGGCTCATATTAGCTGCACGATGGAGAGAAAATGAGGGAGAACAAATGCTGAAAAACAAGTCAATACCAGTGTGCAAGAGTGTATTTGCTTTGCAAGGATAAGTCATCTCTAATATTGGGTGTTTGGATGTTGCTGCAATATGTAAAACTATTAGGGCCAGGCCTGATCCTTTTATGGTAAAGTTCTGTAGCCAGCTCCTTAAAAGATCACTTCACATCCCCAGCTCTGTCACAGTTGAGACCTCAAAGAACAGCAACTCAGTCCATGGGCTGCCTCAGGGCAGCAGCCCCCAAGGCTTTGGAACCCTCCTGGGGAGAAGGAACAATCTTGCCAGGGTTTCAGACTATTTACCACCTCCCCAGCCACCTTCTGGACACTCCTCTCCAGTGATTGGCTGGGCCATGATAAATGTTCATACTGGTCATCTGAATCTCCCTCCCTATTTTCTGGAAGCTTCTTCTAGAGGCAGGGGGAAGTAAACAAACTCCCAGCCAGTGAAACCCTAAACAGACCAGAACAAACAATCACTGCTATCTTAACTACAGAAGAAGCAAAAACTGAATTTGCTTAATATCCGATGCTTCAAGTACAGTTGCAAGAAAAAGTATGTGGACCCCTTGGGATTACGTGGAGTTTTGCATGAATTGGGCATAAAATGTGCTCTGAACGTCACCTAAGTCACAACAATAGAAGAACACAGTCTGCTGAACATAATACTACACAAACATTAGATGTTGCCATGGTTTAATTGCACATAACATGTAAACATTCACAGTGCAGGGAGGAAAAAGTATGTGAACCTTTGGACTTAATAACTGGTTGACCCTCCTTTGGCAGCAATAACCTCAACCAAACGTTTCCTGTAGTTGCAGATAAGACCTGCACAACGATCTGGAGTAATTTTGGACCACTCCCCTTCACAAAACTGTTTCAGTGTAGCAATATTCCTGGGATGTCTGGTGTGAATCGCTCTCTTAAGGTCATGCCACAGCATTTCAATCGGGTTGAGGTCAGGACTCTGACTGGGCCACTCCAGAAGGCGTATTCTGTGCTGTTGCAGCCATTGTTTTGTTGAATTACTTGTATGCTTTGGGTCATTGTCCTGTTGCATCACCCATCCTCTGCGGAGCTTCAGTTGGCGGACAGATGGTCGTACGTTTTCTTGCAAAATGTCTTGATAAACTCTGGAATTCATTTTCCCATCAATGACAACAATCCGTCCAGGGCCTGAGGCAGCAAAGCAGCCCCAAACCATGATGTTCCCTCCGCCATGTTTTACAGTGGGGATGAGGTTTTGATGTTGGTGTGCTGTGCCTTTTTTTCTCCACACATAGTGTTGTGTGTTCTTCCCAAACAACTCAATCTTGGTTTCATCTGTCCACAGTATATTTTGCCAGTAGTGCTGTGGAACATCCAGGTGCTCTTTTGCAAACTTCAAACGTGCTGCAATATTCTTTTTGGACAGCAATGGCTTCCTCCGTGGTGTCCTCCCATGTACCCCATTCTTGTTTAATGTTTTCCTTATTGTAGATGTGTCAACAAAAATGTTAGCATGTACCAGAGATTTCTGTAGGTCTTTAGCTGACACTCTGGGATTCTTCTTTACCTCATGCAGCATTCTGCGCTGTGCTCTTGCAGTCATTTTTACAGGATGACCACGCCTAGGGAGAGTAGCAACAGTGCAAAACTTTCTCCATTTGTAAACAGTAAGTCTTACCGTGGACACATGAACATCAAGGCTTTTGGAGATACTTTTGTAACCCTTTCCAGCTTCATGCAAGTCAACAATTCTTGACCATAGGTCTTCTGAGAGCTCTTTTCTGCGAGGCATGGTTCACATCAGACAGTGCTCCTTGAAACCAGTAAACCCAAAACAGGTGTGTGTTTTTTAAGGGCAGGACAGCTGTCAGCAACACATCCAATATCATCACACTGATTGGAGTCAAAGTTGGCTCACTCCTGGCTCCAATTAGCTCTGGGAGAAGTCATTAAGCTAGGGCCTCACATACTTTTTCCTGTCTTAGCCATCAGGCCTGACATGATGGCTAAGACAGCCCTTAAATGTGGGAGAGCCAGAACAGCAGGGGAGTCAGGCAGAAGATGAAGTGAAGGAAGGTGCTGGTGTGGAGTGGGGGGGGGGGGGGGGCTACCTACAGGCTGAAACTGGACAGAAGAATCTCCACTGTCCCACAGTCTTCTAGGAGAGACAGCCTGTCATAAGGAAAGAAGCCAGTCCAGTGTAAGATCTGAAAGCAGCTGCAACCCATTATGCTACAGGAGAAGGACAGTGTGAGTACTTCTGCACCCCCTGGGCCAAAGAAGGGAGAGGGCGGTCAGGTGGAGTAGGACTACTTCACACTGTAGCTCTTGGAATCGCTTGCTCAGAGACACGCTCAGAGGACAGTTTCATCTGGGATCTGCAGGAGTTCACCTAAGGGGACTCAGCGCTTCTTACTAAGACTGTTGCTGATGATTTTGTACATTTTGCTAAGAAGTTGTCCTCTGAAGTTGTACAGTTCCTTGGGTATCTCATATACCCCTGGACCTCATCCAAGTTGTTAACCCCTAATAAAAACAAGAAAACCAAGCTCAAGGACTGTTTTACTAAATTTGGATGAGAGTGTTGATAGATGCATGCTGCCTGGTTGTGCAGTGCTTAAGGGGGACCAAAATCTAAGCGGCCCTGAAGAGGGTAGCGCTGCACGTATTTACACATTCTTGTACATTCATGCTTCCATAAATGTAGTCAGTTTGTCATTTTAGAGTTCTACTTCCAGTTCCTTTGCCTGCTTTTTGGCCTGTCCACATCCCCAGGATGTTTACCAAAACTTTGCTTCCAGTCACTGCCAACTTACGCAAACAAGAGTTGTAAGTAAAATTCAGATGGATATTTAATTTAGAAAAAAAGCCAGCCAGATTACACCTAGTGGCCTGGAGGCTGAAAGGCACAAAATTAGCCTGATTAGGTTGTTCATCCTAACCCTGCTGAAAGCTCTGGCTTCTGCTACAAACCTTCCATACACTAGAAATCAGAATAAGTTTATAAACTTTGCAGAATCTGAGGGCTTTGACCTGCTGGCCCCTGCTTTAATGGGTATATTGAACTTTCTTCAGGCAGACCTGGATACGTGTTGGCAAATTAGTACTCTTAGAGTCAAGTTTTGCCCCTCGCTCTCTGGGCTCAGGTGGGTGTTTTATCAGTTGGTGAGCCAATTCCTGATATTCTGTAGAAGAATTCATAATCCAGAAAAGTCATTTGTCTCTCCTTGGCACTTACAAGTAGTGCTGAGCATGCTGTCCCATCCACCTTTTTTCTGGATTAGCCGTCTTCAGTATAGACAATAACCTTGAAATCAGTGTTATTGATAACTATCACCGGAAGGAGGGTATTGGCTTAGCCTATATTCCACCATATTGCTGCCATTTCCAAACAGAGTAGTTCTAAGGACATTCCTCAGCATCATCCAAAGATGTGTAAACCTTTTCATCTACATCAGGCGTTGTCATTCCAGTATTTATTTATTTCAGGTACTTACCTGTATATGGCACTGTCAATTTACACAGTGCTTTACCCACATACATTGTACACTCACATCAGACCCTAACCCTCAAGGAGTTCATACAAGGGCCAATGTAGACAGGAGCCAATTAACCAACCTGCATGTTTTTGGTGTGTGGGAGGTATGCACCTGGAGGAAGCCCACACAAGCACAGAGAGAACATGCAAACTCCAGGCAGGTGGTGCTGTGGTTGGGATTCAACCCAGCAACCCTAGTACTGCCAAGTGTAAGGACTAACCATTAAGCCACTGTGCTGCCCCAAGGAGTGAGGTCACTGATTCCCCTCAAGCTTTGAATGTTGGCTGCATTTAATAAATATATCACAGTGACCTCTGTCACGGATCGTAAGATCGCCGCCACCAACATGCGACAATCTCACGATCGCGACGTCCAATATGTCACGATCGCGGCATCAGACCCCAGACCTTCTCACCAAACTCGTGACCGAAGGACTGGCCGATCTAAAACCGCTATGTGACGTGCGTAACAATGCCACACCCAGCTGCACCCTGCACAATGATTTTCCAGCTAATGGACAACCAATCGATGTGCCGTCAGCCTGAGTGATTGTTACTGGGTTGGGTTAATTACGCAACTAACCCTTTCACACTGCCACCACCTCCTTTTTGATCACAGAAAGAGGAAACTCGTAATATCGCTATAGCACTATAATAATTGAAATAATTGGAGAAAAATGGATACCCTTAGCAAGATGGAGTCTGAAACCAAAATGGTTGAACTGCGTCCATCTCGGATTCGCGCGTTTGCAACAACCTCCTCTTTTAGAAAATCAGACAGCTTTTTCATCATTCCTGGTGATCTCAATAAAAGGCTTTCTGCATCAACTAAAACAATTGCATTATGGCTGTGCAAAGTAAGATGGATCTCAAGGCTCTCGCTACCAAAGGAATTTCATCCCCTTGCCAGAATTCAGAGGTGTATCTCCAGAATTATTTTGCACGGCAGCAAATGTCACATTTTTGGCCCATTACAAAGTGGAGTTTGGTTATTCATTTCTGAATGATTCTAATTATTTGTCCAATGTTAAAATGATTACAGCATTATCCTACCTTGTTTGGAAGGTTATATCCTGTGTGTAATCTATCATGCTTGTGTCAGGAAAATTGTAAATTAGCATTTGCATTGAGCATACAGTAGTTATGGCAATATTGCCTTGTGGTGGGTGTTTCATTTCTAGTCCAACTGGTCCTGTGATTGGGTAGGGGTAGAGCTCTACCCATATGTATGCTGTCACGCTTAAGTGTGGAATAGAACATAAACGGCAGGTAAGTGTACAATTTTCTACTTTCTGGAGCAAGTATGCAGGTAGGAAATTTTCAATGCAGTTTGCCTTTCCTGACCTGACCCTTTCCTGAGTGACTCAGCAAGTACTGAAGCAAAATGACTAATATGACAGCTAGACAACTAGAATTTAGGGCCCAGTAACACTAGAAACTGCACATCTACTGCATGTTTTTTCTTTACACATTTGCATGCAGTTGATGCACGTTTTTCTATCTGCATTTGTCCTGTGAGGTCACTTCATTCTTCTTTGTTTCCTTGGGCTTCTATGTGCACTGTGATGCGTTCCAGTGCATTTGTGTGCATTTACATGCGTTTGCGTGCATTTTTGTTGTGTGGGAAAAATGCAGCATGCACTACTTTTTTGACTGCACTGCATTGCACTACAATGGAGTAAACTATGCCCATAGGAAGGCCTGGATTTTGGACTGTCTATGCAGTTGGAGAGCAGTCATATATGCATTCAACTGCACCTGGTGTGAAAGGGCTCTTAGCCCTGGTTCACATATATGTGGCCGTGCGGGCTGCGTTTTGCGCGGGCACAAGAGCCCATTCTTTTGAATGGATTCCTGTGCCCTGTGAATGCAGAGAAGTCCCTGCACTTCTTCTGAAATTGCAGCCCGCACGGGAACCTCGGTTCCCAGTACGGTTGCATTTTCCAGAGCGGGCGGCGTGCCATTAGAACTAATGGCACCTGCCTGCAGGTCCGCATTCCTCTGTGCGGGTGGTGCGGCTGCACAGATTTTAGTGCGGATCCACAGAGGCACCACTCACACAAATGTGAACCTAGCCTTGGGGTCAGCAATGGCAGCTTCTCAGTGAAGGATTTCTTTAAACCCAGCCATTAACCTGAATCTAATCAACTAATTGTAAATCCTAGCACTCCTCCACTATCTATGGTGAAACTATATTATCAGAGCAATAAATACAATCACAGAGATACCTGCAGAGAACATACAATCACATTTAAAATGTCATGTTATAAAATCACCAAATTATTATTCTAGGTAAACCTAGACTAAAATGAAATGATCAGGACCGTGGTTTGTATGTGACAAGTGTAATTACACTCCCGCCAAAGTGTATTCCTGAAAGGAACTAAGATAGTAAATATGAAAATACACATTTCAGGCAGTACTGGCTTCATGACTTCTGTTCCACATTTATTTCCTCTTTCTATATAATTAGGTTCTGCTGCCTTTTGCAATGTAATCAAGACTGAGCTATTCCTAGGAAGTTGGGAAACTGCCTAATAAAAGTCAAACACTCCCTCTAGTGGGGTAAGTCCAACATTACACAGTGTATAAAGTAACATTTGCTCCTTTGCATTCAGTTGAGGAATTGATGGGAAATCTCTCCAGTGGGAGCACAGACTGCAACAATAAAGAGGCAGGGTTAGAACCCCTGTTAGGGTGTTATTACTGTGTGTCTTCCTGTACCTGTGCCAATACAACCCCATTTTTCGCTCTATTTTCACAGGGTTTAGGAACTGAGCTGAAATCTCCCCAAAGGGGGTCACAGACAGGATAAAAATGTTTGAAGGAGGTGTGTATGACTTCACATCTATGGGATACAGATCTATCAGTATCACTATCAGTCAACAAAAAATGGTGGAGATGAATGCCTTAGTAAATTCTATTTGTACAAAATAATTCCAAAAAGCCTTACATAGTCATCCACCTAAACCTTTTTTATAATAATTTCATATAAATAGCAATAAAAAAGTGACGGCAGTATTTACTGTTCCTAGTTCTACTGAAATATAATTGTCTGTGTTGCTGTTGTGGATATCTACCCACCAGGGGTGGACTGACAACTCATGGGGCCCCTGGGCAATAGGGGATCATGGGGCCCCTGTGTCCTTGCCCAAACTCAAAAAAGCCTATGAAAAAGGTACCAGGGGCATCTCATGTGGCCCCCCTACTGACCCCAGGCCCTCAAGCAGTGCCTGAGTTTCCAAATGGTCAGTCCGCCCCTGCTACCCTCACTCTTTGTCCTGAGAATCACTGTCACCAGGACAGACAGCGAGGAATAACCTGAAATGTTACAACTGATGACAGAAAAGAAGCAAACAAGATATCTTCCAGTGGTGACATTTGTTCTGATGAAAGCTGACAGAGATGGGCTTTCCTCTTTTTTTGAGGACAGCATAATCTCCCTGACTGTAGCTGATTTACACATGTTCGATGCAGATTGAAGCTCAGGTTTCACAGCTAATTGACACAGTAGTTGGTGAGCAGTTCATGTCAGGTTTACATCAGGTTCAGGACAGGATTGTGTGAGTATTTTATCCTGTTCACACATATGCGGTTTAGAAACCATTCACATAGAAGTCATTAGCCTGCAATCTGCACCTGAACCTGATGGCACTGCTCAGAAATCAGACATGAATCTCTTTCAAACCGCACTGAATTCGCACCGCCAGTGCAATGGACATATGTGAACAGGCACCATAAGAAGCAATGTTATTTCACATGTCATGCAGATTGGATCACTTGAATCATCAGATTCAAGTGTTCCAATCACCTCCATGGCCACAGGAGTATAACATCAAGCACCTAGGCATGCAGACTGCTTCTACAAACATTTGTTAAAGAATGCATCACGCTTAGGAGCTCAGTGAATACAAGCGTGGTACTGTGATAGGTTGCTACCTGTGCAATAAGTCCATCCGTGAAATTTTCTTGCTACTAAATATTCCATGGTCAACTGTTTGTGGTATTATAACAAAGTGGAAGCAACTGGGAACAACAGCAACTAGGCCACTAAGTGGTAGGCCATGTAAAATGACAGAGCTGGGTCAGCACATGCTGAAGTTCACAGTGTGCATAAGTCGCCAACTTTCTGCAGAGTCAATAGCTAAAAAGCTCCAAACTTTGTGTGGCCTTCAGGTTAGCACAACAACAGTGCATAGAGAGCTTCGTGGAATGGGTTTCAATGCAGCTGCATCCAAGCCTTACATAACCAAGTGCAATGCAAAGTGTCGGATGCAGTGGTGTAAAGCGCGCTACCACTGGACTCTAGAGCAGCGGAGACGTGTTCTCTGGAGTAGCAAATCACGCTTCTCTGTCTGACAGTCCAATGGACATGTCTGGGTTTGGTGGTTGCCAGAAGAACAGTACTTGCCTGACTGCACTGTGCCAAGCGTAAAGTTTGGTGGAGGGGGATTATGGTGTGGGGGTTGTTTTTCAGGGGTTGGGCTTGGCCCCTTAGTTCCAGTGGAGTGAACTCTTAAGGCGTCAGAATACCAAGACATTTTGGACAATTTCATGCTCTCAACTTTGTGGGAACAGTTTGGGGACGGCCCCTTCCTGTTCCAACATGACTGCGCACCAGTGTATAAAGCAAGGTCCATAAAGACATGGATGAGCAAGTTTGGGGTGGAGGAACTTGACTGGCCTGCACAGAGTCCTGACTACAACCTGATAGAACACCTTTGGGATGAATTGGAGCGGAGATTGTGAGCCAGGCCTTGTTGTTCGACATCAGTGCCTGACCTCACAAATGCGCTTCTGGAAGAATGGTCAAACATTCCCATAGACACACTCCTAAACCTTGTGGACAGCCTTCCCAGAAGAGTTGAAGCTGTTATAGCTGCAAAGGGTGGGCCAACTCAATATTGATCCCTAAGGACTAAGACTGAGATGCCATTAAAGTTCATGTGCGTCCCAATACTTTTGGCAATATAGTGTATGTGAACTGGCACTAAAACAATTTATATGTACATGTACTCATCTGAATTCTACCACAAGAGGGAGCATGACTCAAACTAACAAGCAAACTTCTCCCTCTTTTGTTGTACAAATCATGGAAGAACAAACAGCAATACAAACAGATAAAGAAAAGAAACTGAAGAGGACATATGCTGGTATTTTAGGGCCCTATCCACACTGGGTGTTTGTCCGTCTCTTCTAAACTCCAGGAGAAAAGCAGCATCAAAAAGGCGTCTAAAGCTGTGTTTTTGAAAAATTGTTTAGGAGCATCAAGCTCTTGGGCATTCATTGGCCAGAATATTAATTTATTTTGGTCATTGAGATGAATGATGCGCCTAGTACTTAAATGGGTGTAGACGCATTGGACCCTTATTCTGCCAAAACACTGCTGCTCCTGAATGCACTGGAAGTGGGTTTTGTTATTCCTTCTAAATGTCCCTGCCTTTAAGTGCCTGTAAACGCCTATGTGTGCATGGACATATAGATATAGACTGACACTGACTGAAGTAATAACATTGTCTGTATTTACGCAATCATTAAAAGTGTTAAATCGCACTAAACATTAATTCAGCCTCTAATTCATTGAATATGCCATTTTCAGGCCCTAGGGTATAAACAGTGATCAGAAAAGCTTCAGATGACTTCAGGATTCATTTTTAGGGAATTGCTTCTCCTTGCAATCGGGGATGCTATGGAGGGTGTTTCCTTTGTCATACATTATATTGTTCTTATTGCTGTCTATCTTTCCCATCAGAAAAATTGGAAGGTGTATTGTGGGTAGTATGTTTGTGGGTAGGGGACACAAATTAAAATGTGGTACAAAAATGCATCCGTGCGGTGGGGCCCCCACACTACAGGGGTTAAATGCTCCTTATGTCTAGGGGTGCACATAGGAGGAGTTAATACTTACCTCACCCTGCCCTACATACCCTACTCCTGGCTCCAGTATTGTCTCTCCAGTGATGCGACTGGTCTCCCGCAGCCTGCTCTGTAAGCAAAGACTAACATTCTAGCCTCCTAAGCTGTACCATACAGGGTTAATGTCCCTTTATTAAATGTAATGACACCAAGGATCCACCCACAGAACACAGCTTCGGGCAGCAGAGAAGGGCTTCGGAGCTGGGTATAAGGTAAGTGAGCCAACACTGTACACCCTAGACATATTGAGCATTTAACCCATGCAGTGTGAGGGGCCCCACTGCAATGGTGCATTATTTTAAATTTCTGGACTTAGGTCTTAGGAAATGGCAGTACATAGAGAAAGGCTCCTATTCATTTTAATGGTGCTCCATGTATGAAAGTGCCAATCTGTGCATGGCAGCAAAATTCCTTCATCATAGAGTTAAACAGGGTGCCTTCTATATGTCAAAAATAGAATTGTATTCACTACCTCTATGCAGGTGCATATGGTAACAGCTGCTTCCTTTGAAGGTACACTACAGTCCAACATGCTGGCTGAATTTTTGATTTTTGCCAATTATCTCAAGCAGTTTGCTGCCTCATCCTGCAAATCTTAATATCACTGGTGTCCTTGTTTTCTAAATGCCAGTAGATCCAAGTTTGCAAAATCTGAACTATATTCCCATATTCAAGATACTCCCCAGTGGAGTTTTCCAGGTCCAATTCTCATTCAGTGTGTATGATTGGTTGCTGTCAGATCTATCAGTACCGGTCTGTATGCCTTTGGACAGTTAACCATCTATCCCCTACACAGTCTTACTGGCTTTGCAGTAAGCCACAGCATATAGAACCAGAAAGACATGCTGGGAATTATTGCTAAAACCCTCACTAGTAAATAGTTATTATCAGGCCTGGACTGGGCCAAAAATTAGGCCTGGGCATCTAAGTCTGAGCAGCCCCAAGCCCGGGGCCCTTCCCTTGCAACCCAGTGGTAGAATGCCAGGGCCTGGTTGCAAGTGTAACCTTTGCAACCCTGGTAGTTCCTCCACTGGTGTCAGTAGTTTTTTTTTTTACATGTTTTTTAGGAGCCCCGTTGGGGGGCTTTAATGAGATATCAGGGGTCTAAGCAAAGGAGGATATCAGCTGCAGAGGACATCCAGGCTGCTAATTGAAAACTCTTCACCACACCTGTGGTCCACCATAACACCGGCTCATAAGTGGTTGGGGATACTCATGTTGCAGGACTTTGCCATTCTCCAAGGTTCCATCTCAGGGACAGTCCAGCTGAACATCCTCTGCCCATGTCACACAGGGGCCCAAGCCACCTAGCAGGTGTTTCATAGAGGGGTCTGCTCTTCACTGCCAGGATGGAAACATCTTCCCTTGACCACCACCACCACTCCCAACCCAATCAGGTTTACACTGTACACCTTGTACACAGAACCCGTCCCCCAGCACTCAGATGTCAGGAATCCTCTTGAATTACATCACTCTAGTCAGCAGCAAAGTGCAATACCTTTACTTATAAATGTAATAAAGAGTATAAGTTCCAAACATTGGCAAGGTGAACAAGGCACAACAGGATTCAATCCAATAAACCCATATTTTTTGTACAGTCTGAGGTCCTTGTTCCTTTTAGGTCAGTGTTAGTATCTCACAGTCCATGGTTTGGTAAGTCCACGTGGATGAACCAACATGATTCCACTTAGCCCTCTGCTACATTCTTCCTGTCCAAAGTACACAACAACTCTTCCTTCTCCTAGGTTCTACCCACCTTTCATCAGGGATCCTGCCATACCAGCATAGGCAACATGTTACTTCCAATAAAGGAGGGGCCCTTGGCAAGGGAATAAGTCAACCTTTCTTGCAAGCTTCCTGCCACCTGCCCCAGCCCCCCATATCTGAACAGCTGCCATCTGCAGCACCATGTTCATCCACCTTCTTCTTTCTACAGGAGGAAAGCAGCTTTATGCTGCAGAACAGGAAGAACTTCGGTGCTTTATTTGTAAATTTGCTGAGTCTAAAGGAGTAGGCTGGCCTGCGATTGTATGTATAGTGCAGGCAAGTTTATGTTTATGTATATATATGTGGGGCGGCACAGTGGCTTAGTGGTTAGCACGTCTGCCTTGCAGTAAATGGGTCATGGGTTTGATTCCCGACCGTGGTGCCTCCTGCATGGAGTTTGCATGTTCTAACTGTGCTTACGTGGGTTTCCTCCGGGTACTCCGGTTTCCTCCCACACTCCAAAGACATGCTGGTAGGTTAATTGGATCCTGTCTAAATTGGCCCTAATATGTGTATGTATGAATGTAAGTTAGGGACCTTAGATTGTACACCCCTTGAGGGTTAGGGATTGATGTGAATGTTTAATATATATGTGTAAAGCGCTGCATAAATTGACAGCACTATAAAAGTACCTGAAATAAATAAATGTATATAATTTTGTGAGTATTTGTATGTATAATGATGTGATTTTAGTGTAGGGCTATGTGCATGTTTGTATGCATTGTGAAGATTGTGTGTATAATGAAAGGCTATGAGTATATTTGTGAGTATTGTGCAGATTGTTTGTATGTTGATGTATGAAATGCATATATGATACACCAAATAAATTATTTATTTTTAGTGTGCTCTGAGTTCACGTGTAAATAATAAGGGCCGAGACATTTACCGCACTGCAGTAATTCGTTGACTCGTATTACCGTAACATACATTAATGCATGTTACGTACAGTAGCAAGTTGCAAAGTATGCATTGCAGTGCACCACAAAGCACTACAATGTGGTATGGTGTGCTACTTCAGAAATAATGCTGCATGTCCATTTTGTGGGCCTTTCTTGTGCATTGGCAGCCCACTCAAATTGCAATGTAATGCAAAACGCAACACTCTTAAATGCAAATGTGTTAATGCACAAGAATGACAGTGTAAATGAGTGAGCTTTTATGTCAAAAAGAAAAATATAAGATACTAACAGTCTTTAAACTGGCCATGTACTGATCAATTTCATCCAGTTCCTGAGCCATGTTACATGTTCTTGCTCTGATAATTTGGCAATATTTCTTTCTGGGGCTAGGATTATTTTTAAAATGACTTTTATTTTGCTTCACACTGGTAATATAATGTGCCAACATTTCAATTTAATATCCTCCAGCACAATCTATTTTATAAGGTACAAAACACCCCACTCTTTAACATCTCTCAATCAACTCCCACAAAAAGTCTGTTTAACTGGAAATGCAGAAAGGAATACAGTAGCGTATTCCTTACCCTATGAAGTAGATCATGTCGGAGATCTAGCAGTATTCCAGCCAAGAAGGTTCTAGTTTGATCCTTGACCAGGGCTTTATCTAAAATTGGCCTTGATGTTCAGCAATATGGAATGAAAGCCAAAATCCTCCACCTGCTAATCTACTAGCAGTATGACGGTAACACGTTTCGCTGCCTTTGCATGGATATTTAACCACAACATTTTACTGAGAAATACTTTTTGGGGAATACAAATGTTTGTTTCTTTAGATGTCTGTGTGAATTATATGCAATGGCAAAAAAGTTGACAGGAATTCCTCTTTCCTCATGAAAAACATGTAGGCTAGTGTGTAATGAACATCACGAATGGTTCATTTTTTGTCTAACCTTCTGGCACTGCAAAGATGAAAGTTAGACTGTATGGAGGCAGTAGGTCTACAGTACCCTATAAAGGAAAGGTTTAAAGGGTCACTAAACCCAGTACCCCACATTCACTATATCTGGTCACCCACAGTACACAGAACATGGAAATGCAATTATTTTAGTAAATATAAACTGCTAAATACCTTTTCTCATCAGCAGTTAGAGCAGTCTTGTGACTTCTACCAGTGTCCAGCCAAGCACTGCTTAAAGCTTGTAGGAGGAGTTATAATTCTCCTCTCACTGCCCTATCAGATTGCATAACCCCTTACCCTTTGTCTGGACAGTGCTGATTGGCCATGTGCTGATCACAAGCACTCTCCCAAGAAATAGAACATTTTTTCTAGCATTGCACACCAAACTGAGCATGTGCAGAGTGTCCCTGAGGCTCTGTTCTATCAGGAGATGAAATGGGGAATAATCAGAGAAGACAGGATCAAACATCCTTTTTACACAATGCAGAGGATTACCCCTTAGGTTCCACAGTGAGTGTAGCAAGCATGCTTTACTGCATATACAGACTGATTTTACTGTTGTGGATTTAGTAAAACTTTAAAAATACAGTAAACTGAAAGAATCAAGCAGAATGTCTACATCCCTTTAAATTCTTTCACACTTCAAGCGCTTTCTTTATTTATTATGGCAATCACAACTTTAAAATATAATTTATAATATAAATATTTTAATTTCTTTATACAACTAAATATGAAATATTGCATTTTAATATCATACATTCATCTGTCCTGCCAGCAGATGGATCTACAGTCCCTATTTCAATTATGCAACCATAACAGATTTCAGAAGACAGTTGTTTACATCAGAGCAGTGACACCCGCCTAGGGTTGCCACCTCATCCCTTTAAAACCAAACACATATTAACTACACAGGTTCTGGGGCTAATTTAATGCAGATGAGGCACCAAGTCAGTTTAATTACCACCTTAATCAGCCCCATAACCTGTGTAATGAATATGTCTTTGGTTATAAAGGGATGAGGTGGCCACCCTACACAAGCCTTATTCGATTGTTTAATTAAAAAAGGCATTAATCTAACGTGTCCAGTGTTTCTTTGTAAAATATAGGTTGTATATAATTAGTTTCAAAGAGAAAAGTAAAGCAGTGGTGGTGTCTGCTCTTAGGCCAAATGTTTACTTGAAAAAATATTGACAGGATCACTTAAAGCCATGGCCACGCAGTCACACTAACTGTAACTCTGTCAGGAATAAGGAGCAGTAGTACTTTTGTTCTTTTGTTATTTTTACAGTTTGATTTGGGCAGCAATTAAAGTAAACCTAAACATGAGATATTCAAAAAGAACATAGTGTTAAAAAATATACCATATTTTTCACTCCATAAGACACACCTGACTATAAGACGCACCTAGATTTTAGAGGAGGAAAACAAGGGAAAAAAAATTCTGGACCAATGGACTGCAGACAGTACAGGAAATGACCAGAGACTGCGGACACGGTACAGGAGATGACCAGAGACTGCGGACACGGTACAGGAGATGACCAGAGACTGCGGACACAGTACAGGGAATGACCAGAGACTGCGGACACGGTACAGGAGATGACCAGAGACTGCGGACACAGTACAGGAGATGACCAGAGACTGCAGACCTTTGGGGAGGGAGGGGGAGCAGGTACAGGAGATGACCAGAGACTGCAGACACGGTACAGGAGATAACCAGAGACTGCGGACACGGTACAGGAGATGACCAGAGACTGCAGACACGGTACAGGGGATGACCAGAGACTGCGGACACGGTACAGGGGATGACCAGAGACTGCGGACACGGTACAGGGGATGACCAGAGACTGCGGACACGGTACAGGGGATGACCAGAGACTGCGGACACGGTACAGGAGATGACCAGAGACTGCGGACACGGTACAGGAGATGACCAGAGACTGCGGACACGGTACAGGAGATGACCAGAGACTGCGGACACGGTACAGGAGATGACCAGAGACTGCGGACACGGTACAGGAGATGACCAGAGACTGCGGACACGGTACAGGAGATGACCAGAGACTGCGGACACGGTACAGGGGATGACCAGAGACTGCGGACACGGTACAGGGGATGACCAGAGACTGCGGACACGGTACAGGGGATGACCAGAGACTGCGGACACGGTACAAGAGATGACAAGAGACTGCGCACATGCTACAGGAGATGAACAGATGGTCAGAGTACAGTATGCTTCACCATACTGCACCCCCCCCAAACACACACTCACACTATGCACACCCCCCGCCCCACATACACACACCCCCATACCCCCTCCCCACACACTCTGTACCCCCCCACACACCCACCCCCCCACACATACACACACTCTGCACCCCCCACTCACACCCCCCACAGACACACACACTCTGCACCCCCCCCACACACACACTCTGCACACACACTCTGCACACACACACTCTGCACCCCCCCCATACACACACTCTGCACCCCCCACACACACACACACTCTGCACCCCCCACTCACACCCCCACAGACACCCCCACTCTGCACCCCCCCCACACACACATGCACACTCTGCACCCACTCACACTCCCACACCCCCCACAGACACACACTCTGCACCCCCCCCACACACACTCCGCACCCCCCCCACACACGCACTCTGCACCCCCCCATACACACACACACTCTGCACCCCCCCATACACGCACTCTGCACCCCCCCATACACACACTCTGCACCCCCCCATACACACACTCTGCGGCCCCCCCCCACACACACACACTCTGCACCCTCCCATACACACACTCTGCACCCCCCCATACACACATACATTCTGCACCCCCCCCCCATACACACACAAACTCTCTCACAACTCATCTCTGCTACACTATAGAGCGGCATCTGGCTGGTCCTCAGCCACTCTGACAGTGTGACCAATGACACAGTGTGACCATCATTGGTGGTCCTGGGCTTGGTCCTCTCTGCAGCAGCTTCCTCTGCCTTGTACATGAGGAGGAGGAAGAATATAGTTAACACATTGCAGTACTAGATGCCCCGACTGCCGTGGCTGGTGGTCCGCGACAAAATAAAACCTGTCCGGAACAAAAATCATTTTCCATGATTCAGCCCGGGACAAATGTCAAAAATCCGTGAGCATCCCGGGCAATCCCTGACTGCTGGCAACTATGCAAATTACACTCAGTGAAGGCCACATTTAAAAACGACCAGTAAATCCAGGGATGCAGACTGTATCTGCAAATCTAAATTTTGCAGGAGGCCCTGTCAGAATGAATGCATATCTAAATGAGAAAAACAAAAATGTTATATATTGCAGCTTTCCAGTCCTTGGATGCAGTTTCTTTTTTTTATTTTCAGGTGATTTTCCCTATATTTTCACTTAGTAATGCTGCCAATAACACACTTCTTGTCCCTCTGTATCTACACTCACTTCTCTGTTGTATTGGTTGTCGCACAGGCTAGATTTCAAACACGTCAGTCTTTGCTCATTTCTGCATAATGTTGGGTTGATGGGACTAGAAGTTTTAAAATGAGAGGTGTGGGTACTTACATGTTCCCCCACCACCTCCCTTCTTTCCCACTTCCCAGTACAATCTGGCACAGGAGGGCTGCTGTGGAAGAACAGCTAGTACTTACCTGAGAGTGCCAGGGAGATGTCTTCAGTGCCGACAAGGGATTGCAGGAGGAGATGCTTCCATGAGGCTGGTGTAGATTATCTCCTCCTTTTGTCTCCTGGGAGGGTTGTGTGCCTGAGCCACTGGAAAAGGTGCGCTGTCACTGGTAAACACAGAAGCCAGCAGAAGAAGCTACTAATGCAGAAAACGTTTTCTTCTGGCTTCTGTGTTTACCAGTGACAAGTCGGTGAGCGCAGGGCAGTGCCGGAGGTGGAAGTACAGAGTAACACCATGTTCCGGTTGAACACAAGACCTGGTCATGACACTCTGGGGGCGATTTACTAAAAGTGGTCCACTCAGAATCTGCTTAGTATCCAAATCCACTTCTAACCTCAGCTTGTTCAATTAAGCTTTGACAATAAAACCTGGAAGCTGATTGGTTTCTATGCAGAGCTGACCAGATTCTGTGTGCACCAGTTGTAGTAAATCTCCCTCTATGTGTAAAAACATTCGCAAAGAAAATTGCTGACATAGCCCAGCCCTAGTCTTCATCAGGCACTTTGGTATAGACCTTGGCAGCCAGAGAGTTCTGCTTGTTCACCATCTTTGTCTGGACACAGGGCACAAAATTAGACAAAATATTAATTATAGTAGAGATTTAAGCCAGCCATAACCCTCTGATCACCAAGCACACAGTCATTACATGGGATTAGTACATATACCATGTGAGAGCCAGGTCTTATCACCTCTGGCCCCTGACCTCAGGGAGATATGATTGGATGAATGGTGAGGAGACGGGCCAGTGTGACCCAGGGGTGTGGGTACATTACTGACAAAGATTACCCACTATCAGGAATATCTGAACATGGAGACATCCCCTATATACAGCATGTTTTCCCCCCCTGTATAGGTGTCACTCCTCCTCCCCTCATAGAGCATTTGTGCCCGTCTGTCTAAAGTGCCAACCCGTATACAGCATGTATGCTCCTCTTTCTGAGGTTTCATTCACCCTGTATACGGCATGTATTAGGATTCCACACCCAGGTATAGAGCATGTGTGTCCCTCTGTACAAGGTGTCCCCCCTACAGCATGTGTGCTCCTCTTTAAAAGATGTCATCTCCCCATGTAAACAGCATGTGGGTGTCTCTATATAAAGTGTCACCTTCCCCCCCATATGCAGCATGTGTGCCCCTCTGTATGTAGTGCCACCCCTCCCCCTATATACAGCATGTGTACCACTGTATAAGGCAGTGGTTCTCAACCTTTCTAATGCCGCGACCCTATAATACAGTTCCTCATGTTGTGGTGACCCCCAACCATAAAATTATTTTCGTTGCTACTTCATAACTGTAATTTTGCTATTATGAATTGTAATGTAAATATCTGATATGCAGGATGTATTTTCATTGTTATTAAGTTATTAAGATTAAGTTCCCACGGTACAGATTTTTTTTGCAGTAGTTGATGATTTTACTGTACATGATTTTACATTTACCCAGTAATTATAATTCATCAAGTGTCGTTTTACCTCCAATACTGCTGCTTTCAACACAGTAGCTGCTTTTAACAGAGTAGCTGCTTTCAACACAGTAGCTGCTCTTTACACATGTGTGACTGGTCCACATAAGTACATTATGGCGCCAACCCTGTCACATACACCTGTATTTGTACGGGGTGTATGTGGAGTTGGCGTGATGATGTCATCACGCAGGGTACTCATATGTGGGCGTATCTGCCTGTGGGCGGACCCGTCTGGAGACGGATAGAGGACCGATGTCTCAATTCCTAACACCATCGGAAATATGTGTTTTCCGATGGTCTTAGGCGACCCCTGTGAAAGGGTCGTTCGACCCCCAAAAAGGTTGCGACCCACAGGTTGAGAACCGCTGGTATAAGGTGTCACCCACCACCTCCTGTATACAGTATATGCACCTATAAGGGGGCATGCAATTGGCTGATGTCTGGCGAATGGCACAGGTCCCCGTCCTGCTTCTTCTTGCTAGAACAACCACCCACCTGCATGAAGCCCTAAACCTACTGGAAAGTCTAGCCATCAACTCTATCATCTTGAGTTGCCGGCTGGACCTTTCCCTGCAGTGTGATTTATGGTACGGAGAGACTAATTTATTTATTTCAGGTACTTGTATAGCGCCGTCAATTTACGCAGCACTTTACATATCTATTGTACATTCACATCAGTCCCTAACCCTCAAGGGGTGTACAATCTAAGGTCACGCCTGGTCACTAGTCTTCCAAGCTCCATGGTGAGTCATGGTTGAGCAGTGCTGATTTATTATTCTAAACCTCTGCCATATTGTGCCCCACTCCATGCCTGAGGCCTCCACACAAGATTTCTAGCCATTGACCTTTATATCCCCAAAGGAAGGAATAGCCACACATAAATAAGGTTAGTGTATAAATAAGGTTGTACTTGGAAAATGGCATAAAACATCGACATACATTCCAGAGTCACTTGACAGTATACTGTCAATCACATTTAGTGGTTTGCAGCAGTCACATGTGAAAGCATATGCAGCACTTTAAGTAGCCATCTTCCCTTGCCTTGGTTCACATCTGTGCAGGTGGTGCTGCTGCAGGACCCACACAAATAACTGCAACCACACCACCCACACAGAGGAATGCAGGACCCACAGTCGGGTGCCACTGATTCTAATGGCACACCGCTCCCACTGGAAATCACAACCATACTGGGAACCTCGGTTCCCGTGTGGGCTGTGATTTCCAAATTACTGCAGGGACTTCTTCCCCGAGTGTCCCGTGGCACAGGAGTCCATTCAAATTAATGGGCTCTTGTGCCCACGCAAATTGCGGCATGCACGACTGCACAGATGTGAACCAGGGCTTACTCAGTCTCTCTCTCCTTGTGAGCACCACAGTGTAGGGACCAATCTCCCTGTATACTATATCTGCAGCATTCTGTGAAGGTGAAGCATCCTGCTCTGTCAGCTGATATTGACGTGGTTCTAAAAGGTACAAATTTGTCTTACCTTAATGCTATGTATCAAGGTGAAAAAACCTTCTGCATGCAGTTACTCCCCCCCAGCCCCCTTTTACCTACATGAGATCGATCTCGATTCAGGAGCAGCAGCTCTCTCTGCTCTCTCTCTCCTCACTGGACAAAGAGGCAGCAATGGGAGCCAATCGCCAGCCAATGAGGAGGGATTGGGGGGAAGGGCCAAGCCATGCTCTGTGTGTCAATGGACACACAAAGCTGACTCAGTAGCAAGCATGCCCCCCAGAGCAAGTGCTCCCCCAGGTACATAGCAGGGGGGAGGAGCCAGAAGCGCCAGCAGGGGACCCAAGAAGAGAAGGATTGAGGATGCTTTGTGCAAAATTATCGCACAGAGCAGATAAGTATAACATGCTATTAAAAAAAATTACCTTTTGAATCACCTTAACAAGGCTCCTTTTACAGTATACCAGTCTGTCCTTTCAAGCCCTACTCCATAGCTCTGCACAGCCAGGTATGCTCCCTGCAGTTACTCTCCTGATCCCAGAGTCATTAGAATTCACTCAGAGGACTCTGATTTGCCCAATAGGCTTGTCCAGTTATGGGAGGGCATTTCCCACGCGCCCCCACAGGCGCGCACCCGGCGATCTCCATGATCACTGTGTCCTACACACACAGCTGATCACGTGATGTGGTAAAGGGCCAATCACAGCGGCCTTTTACCACGTGATTAGCTGTGTACAATGACACAGCAGATCACTGGGTAAATGCAGTTGCCGGTTGTCAGCTGCACGTTCCTCACGTTGTCACAGCATGGGGAAAGTACTGCAGAGAACCGGCAATTGTCAGAAAAGAGATTGGCACTGCCCAGCAGTGCCACCCACCAGTGCCACCCGCCTGTGCCCAGCAGTGCCAGCCACAAGTGCCAAGCAGTGCCACCCACCTGTGCCCATCAGTGCCCAGCAGTGCCGCCCATCAGTTCCTAGCAGTGCTATCCACCTGTGCCCAGCAGTGCCACCCATCAGTGCTGCTCAGCAGTGCCCCCCATCAGTGCCCAGCAGTGCCTCCAGTCAGTGCACATCTATTAGCATGTGCCCAATTTATGCGAGCATGAGAGTGAACATTTATTAGCTTGTACACAGAGGTCTATCCAGAAGAGCCATCTTGTCTTTTGGCATGCCCTTCCTGACACTGACTTTCACCTGACCCCACCTCAGAAGAGTACCAACATTTCTGAGACATCAGAGACAGTGTAGCCTGCTCCTCAGCCACATCAGTGCCGTCAGTCAGTGCCACCCATCAGTGCTGCCCATCAGTGCCAATTATTGCTGCATACCAGTGCAGCAGCATCGGTGTCAGCTCATCATTGCCGCCTATCAGTGCCGCCTCATCAGTGCCACCTATCAGTGCCACCTATCAGTGCCCATCAGTGCCGCCTATCAGTGCCCATCAGTGCAGCATCATCAATGCACATCAGTGAAGGAGAAAGATTACCTGTTTGCAAAATTTTATAATAGAAACAAAGAAAAACTTTTTTCACCCAGCGGCGATTAAATACCACCAAAATAAAGCTCTATTTGTGTGAAAAAAATGATAAAAAATTCATATGAGTACAAAGTTGCATGACCACACCATTGTCATTCAAAGTGCGACAACGCTGAAAGCTGACCTGGGCAGGAAGGGGGTATACATGCCCAATAGGCAAGTGGTTGAAGTAGAAGTTGCCTCCAAGTTGGATCCTCATCTATATTGATGTGATTTGGATCTGACATTACAGGAAGATTACCCAGGCATTCCCTGAAAGTTGCTTCAAAGTTGCTTCAAAGTCGCTTCAAAGTAGTACTCATGTTGCCTGACAAAGTTGCACTGCAAGTTGCACGACTTTCAAGTAGCAGTAGTGTGAACCAAGACTTACACCTCTGACTCACAGCCCCTAGTAGCATAAACAGAAGGCGTTGGAGTGCAGAGTGGCACGAGTGCCTATAAATCTTACTAACAGCAGAGTAGGTGTCCACACTGGGCAGGTGAAGTTGTACGGGGTCTTCAGTAAGGCAGGCAGGCTGGCAGGCAGCTGGGCAGCAGACTGAAGAAGATTGGTACTGGTAATAGCAGGCATATGTGACAGTGACTGGTAGCAGATTGTAGATAGGCTGTTCCATTCCGGAAAAGAAGAAGAAGATTTGGTTGCACAACAGACGCTTGATGAAAAATATGAAAATTGTTTATTGGTCCATAAAACCAAAACATACAGCATCAGGGCTATGCTGGCTGTTACAGGTGCTGTATGTCCTGGTTTTATGGACCAATAAACAATTTTCATATTTTTCATCAAGCCTCTGGTGTGTGACCAAATCTTCCTGTTTTCCATAGCAGCATGGTGGTGAGCCAGGGTCTGCACCTGCATAATTGTTCCACCTGAGCGGTACCTCTTCTCTTTATTATATAGGCTTGATCATTAGAGTGGTAGGCAGGTACCAGTGGTAGCAGGCAAGTAGCAGAGTCAGACAAGCCAGGTCGTACACAGGCAGGACGGATCAGGTACAGGGCACAGGCAGAAGCGTGGTCTAGGTACAAGCCGGGTCTGGAAGCCAATCAGTGAAGCAGATGCCAAAAGGAACAGACAGAAGCAGAGGTCAGAGAACAAGTCGAGGTCAGTGCAGGGCTGATCCTAAACACTAGAACAGTTTAAATAGTCCATTTGGCGCTAGCATCTGTCACAAGTGCATGTGTATGCCTGCACGCATGTGCATGCGCAAGGGTACAAGCACCAGTATGTGCATTAGCATGTGCCCAATTTATGTGAGCACGAGAGTGAACATGTATTAGCTTGTACACAGAAGTCTATCCAGAAGAGCCATCTTGTCTTTTGGCATGCCCTTCCTGACACTGCCTTTCACCTGACCCCACCTCAGAAGAGTACCAACATTTCTGAGGCCACCAGAGACAGTGTAGCCTGCTCCTCAGCCACCTCCATCTTTTCTGGAGGAGCAGCCAACTGAGCAAGATCAGAACAACCTTCAGACATCAGATTGGTGAGCTGCTCTTGGCCTCCCTCTCTGTGAGATAATAAGTGGATACACCAGATGGAGACATTTCTGCAGGTGGCCAAGCTCATTTGAAGGGAATCACTTCATTCATTATTGTCTGTAACTTTAAGTCACATATATTTTTGATGCGTTTTAGAACACATTGAGACGCAAGACATTGTTTTCTACTGTGGCCATTCATGTATACGGTGCGCCTGCAAAGAGTCCTGTGAGATTTTCAGTGCGGTGCGGTTGTGATTTGCAGCCATTTACATTTTAACAATTCTCATCAAAATCCCACCTGCACTGCTTGAACAAATCACACAACATCCAGCCCTGAAAATTGTACTTCAAACTGCATTGCATATACTGTATGTGAACGCAGGCAAAGACACTTTGCACAGATACTCTCTTTACCTTGTGGATTACAAGTGCCTTCCCCTGAAGGTTGAATGCTCCAGAGTTTAAAGGGCCCCACCGCGGGCAGATTGTGTGCAGATTCCTCATTGGCCAGCGGTTAGCTAGGGTCTAAAGATAACAGGCAGACCCAGTAGTAACCCATATATATTTGCTGTGTTGATTGCTGTTGTTATTTGTACTGTTGTTCTCGACTTGCCCAGTGCACTTTGGCAAGTCTTTTCACTGGCGAGAAAGAACAAGGACCAACACTATTCACCTCACTGTGCCATTGTATTGTGCCACTGTTAATGAACCAGTGCATTTAAAATTGTCAGTCTGTTGATCACCTCTTTTATTCAGGGTATATTGCCATTAGTATGTCAGAGTGTCAGTGTCGGATCTAACTTCAGAGTGGGTCATCGCTGGAAATGGTGGGAGAACCCATAATTTACTAGCAGCTGCTGCAGGGATGAGTTCTACACTAGTTTTTTTCTGCCTACAGGTTTATTTTAAGGAAAACGTAGTAGATTTTCTGTCTTCACTAACCCTACATATTGCCTGAAGATGATTTTATTTATGTTTCTATTCTCAACAGATAACCTAATAACAACACTGATGTACTGAGCACTTTTGAACTCTTTTTGGACATTATATATTATTGAACTTTGTAGTAATCTACAAACTGTTAAAAAAAAATATTAAAGGAGCACTTTTAAATTAGGAGTATAGCATCAAGTCAATTAAACTCCTGTGATATTGATCCGGTCAGTTAAGTAGCAGAGGGGGTTGTTAATCAGTTTCAGCTGCTTTGAAATTAACAAAAGGTGCACTAGATGGGCAACAATGAAACAAGCCCAAAACAGGAATGGTTTCACAGGTGGTGGCCACAGACATTTTTTCCCTACTCATCTTTTCTGACTGTTTTTCACTAGTTTTGCATTTGGCTGGGGTCAGTGTCACTACTGGTACAATGAGGCAATACCTGGACCCTACGGAGGTTGCACAGGCAGTCCAACTCTTCCAGGATGGTACATCAATACGTGCCATTGCCAGAAGGCAATTTCATTTCCAACAAACAATGGGGCATCCTTACATTCCTAACACATTACCCAGTCCATATCAGTATACATATAAAACATGATATTTTTCCCCATTGAGATCTGATGTATTTTCAAAGTGTTCCTTTAATTTTTTTGAGCAGTGTATAATGAGCACTTTGATATTGCATTTCGGTTCTGATAAGTTTTATATGAATTTGTAATACCACTTGATTCCTAGCGCAATACTTTTTTCTTTAACAATGTGCAAGTCATCAAACTATCAGTTAGTGTAAAAAAAAAAAAAGTATGTGGTTTTCCCTTTTATGAAACAGATGCTGAGAGTTGCATGCAGAAAAACCAGTGAAACTACAATGTTGGCCAATACTGAAAAACAGTTAATGTGGTTTATTTCAGTAAAAGTGATCAGAAATGACTAACATGGAGATAAAAAGGGGTGTGTCACAGATTTAGACCTGCGAAGTAATTCGCCATCATCCTTATTTACCCAGGAGAACACCTCTCCAAAAAAAGTCCTGGTCCATCTTTAGTTTGAATTAAATTATTTAAACTCCAATTGTTTAAAGAGCAGAGGTAAGTGATGTAACTGCAGTTCCTTTTTTCCGTTTTTTTGTAGGAAATCAGTTACTTTACTTTTTACCAGCAAGATTACCTAGAAGCAATATATGTAGCCACTTGCTAACTATGTTATTTCATTTACAGAAAGAAAAGGTTTCTAAACTTCCTGCATTAAGCAGTGTTTCAAGAAAAAGAATAAGTTAGGGTTTACACTGAGTGGAAATCTACTGGTTTAAAGATCAAGGCAAACACTACAATATTTCTATAGAAAAAACTAAATTATATTATACATAGGACTACAGGTTACTGTTATATGTTTGCTGTGATGGGGCTTTATTGGATGAACCACTCAAAAGATATTGGTAATTTGTTTGTGTACTAACATATAATTCAGATTCCAAAAATATTAATTGAGGTTTTCCTATTCCCAATCTTCCTATTTCCTACAGCAGACTTTGGAAGGTGCTGCTACTGCAGCTACATACCAGAATCTTTAAAATGCAACACTTATAATACCGTAAAACAGCACAGAGGAATAATAAAATATAGGTAGTATTATCGCATTGGTATCACCATATATACCTGTACAGACTATTACAGTACCTATTGCATTGTACTGGAAATATTGACATTTTGCTTGATCCATTACAGTCAGTCTACAGCCGTTTTGACTTTATAAACTAGGGTAGCTAATAGACGAGTTTTGTTTTTTGGCGTTGTCACCAGAAGAGCAAGTGTAGGAAAATCTTTCAGTGAAGATACTTGTTCTGTTCAAAACTGTCTAAGAGTATATTTTCTTTGCTTTACAGAGATTTCCTTTCACGTCCTGTTGTTTCTTCAAGAAAGGAAGTGAAAGATAATCTGCCCACAAACTGCAAAAGCAAATACATAAAAATGACAGCGAATTTAAAGCATATCTAAACCCAAAAACATAAATGCAACCTACTGCAGTTTACCAATCCTTAAATGTGTTGGCTTCATTTGTTTGTTTTTTTTATTTTAGGGTTTTCTCCTTTATTTTCATCTGGAAATCCATCCAGTAACACGTTTCCTGTCTTAGGGTGTCCACTCTATTTATGGAGGAGCACCCTTGAATGGCAGTGCTGACGGCAGACTAAAGAGGGGGGTATTGTTAGATGGACTATTAGATTTAGACTTTACATTTTTGACTAACATATTAAAGCCAAACTCCAGCTAACAGCTTTTAAATAAATGTTTATATAAATGAATAAAATCTGACCATTGTAGGCACCACATCAGTGGTAAATGGTTTGTCTCAACCCTCTAACTGCCATTGTTGATGCACAGCTTGTTCTGTTAAAAGAACTTGAAAAATAAGACTTACTGGCAAGATCAAAAAGTTACAGGGGAACTCAGAAAAAACAAATACTGCTGTGTTAAAGCTAGTGAAAGACTATATCATATCATTTTGCCATCTGCTTTTGGTACCACATTAATTATTCACCACTCTACCTAGTATTAAAGATAATCTTCAGAAATGTGTCAGAAACAGTACTACAGCTACAGTGTATACCCACCCCTATAAGCACATTCCAACTTAACAAGTGTGCATTTAACTACATAGGTACTGCTTCCTTTGGTATCTACATCACTTAGCTGCTCACACCACCCAATCACCGATCCCACTGCACATATGTACTACAGTTATATTCAACAAAGAATACAGGAAATAAAATTAAGTTGTAGCTTACCCCTTAGTTTCAGCCTGATATAAAGATGGCAAGCTCAAATTAGTAATATAGATGGTTCAAATGTATAAGAGGGATGAGTGATAAATAGTCATGCTCTATTTCAAATAAAACTTACCTTGAAAATAAAAGAAATAAAGCATACATTTGGATGTCGGATCTCAGGAAAATGGTTTCCCTCTTCTCAGTCTAGAAGTGTGTACCCCCCCCCCCCACCCCTTCCCTGGGAACACACACAATAGGGTTAAATATGCTTTTCTCTTTGATAGGGAAGCTGCATTGTGCATAATTTTCCCTATAGCTTAATGGATGTGGTGAATTTTCACTTGTGTGTATGCTACACCACATATAGAATGCATGCAAGACACTTTCACAAAATCTGTCAGCTCGTTTCTCTCTTTGTACCCCAAAAGAGAATTAGCTCTACTTAGCTCCGCTTTATTAAGATATGAAGTGTTGGTATTTTATTTTGAATTTGGCGTGTTCATTGTCCCACAGTGTAAAAGTGTTGCATTTTAAACTACCTAAATTTGGTGCACAAGTCACTGTCAGGACCAAAAGTATCACAAATACTGTGTGAATATGGCGCAATACATTAACAAGAGGGATTAAAACCAGGAAATTGGCCAAGCAGCTTTATTGAATCTCTCCAATATGTTGCAGTACATGGGTTTAATAAATGATTCCAGACACAAATTTCATTAGAAATAAAAAAGATCTGTACAGGTAATTCACTGTTAAAAAATTATGTATAGGTGAAGTATTCTTACATCTACAATATGCATTTCTCCATAAATAAGATTTTACAGTCCCTTCAGTTCAGAGGTCTCCAAAGTTTCTGAATAAAGAGCCAGTTTACTGTCCTTAAGACTTTGAGGGGCCGGACTGTGGCCGGTGAGAGTAGAAAATGCCCTGGTGTGAATGGGAGTAAACAATGCCCCATCATTGGTATCAGTGGGTGGCATAGTTCCCCATCAGTTGTATCAGCTGGAGGAATAGTGCCCCACCTGTGGTATCATCCGTGTGGGTGCAGTTGCATGCATGTCGCTGAACTCACACTGTGTACATTTGGGGGATACGCACCCTCACCCACACAGATATCATTGGGACTGAATGGGGATGCATGGAATACCTGGGTATCTGTGTGTGGGTAAACACAGCCTCACAGAGATATACATATGGGTATACCCCATGTGAACAAGACCTAACAGGCCTCTCGCCCTAATTTACGTTAAATGTAAGTCCCTGCTCCTAGATGGGTCCAACTAGCATACATTTACCAGCACATTTACTTTGCAACGCCTGACACTTCACCTCATATTCCTCCCAGATAAGCCAGGTACTAGTTCAAAGGATAGGACATACAGTAGTTAGTGAGAAGAGGCGAATCCAATAACTTTCAAAACTTTACTTTCATTACTTCAAGGTAGACAACTTCAAGACATTCAACTTCAGGGCATACAGCTTCTCACCCATTATGGTCGTGGTCGTCAGAACTTTCCCTGGTTGGGTCATGTGCATCCTGTCCCCAATTTCCTCCTGCTCAGGACCTCTCCAGGTATTCGCCACCTGGGGAATACCAATCCCTGGAAATGCTATATATCTGTAGGATCCCCACCAAGTCCAATGTGGGCTAGCTCCAGATTCCACTGCTGCCCAAACTCCTCCTACTCTCTCACATTACCCACTATTTATCTATGGGGCGGGGAACCACCTAGTGTCCAAACAAGAAATAGTACCTACAGCCCCCAGAACCTGGCACGTCCCTGTGCTACCAAAAGTGCTGACGTTGTTCAACAAAAAAACACATACTGTATACTGAATCAAAGAAAACATGTTTACACAAAATATGCTCAATGGTAAATGCAATTGCACATGTACAACACGTACTACCTCAGGATGAGAACTTTATCTTTGTAAATGAGCCATCCATAACTATATTTCCTGTAGTCAGTGCTTAAACTCCCTGGTAGTGACAGTCCTTATTAGCATCCCTTAGTAACCAAGGGATTCCCAAATGATCCCACACAATGCCCTCATACTCTCCCTGACATTCCTCCTTCACCCCAACAAGTGAGCCTCCCAAAGAAGCTGGCTGAGCCTTATCTGCAGGATATATGCAACACAGGCATAACAGACTCCAGGGGCTCAGTAGCAGGCACAGCTGCACCTTCCACAGGAAGATCAAAGTTTTCTCTGTGGGGCAATATTTAAAAGGGTTGAGAAGCAGTCTCAGCATCTAATGCCTCTGACTGAAGAGGACCCTCACCATTAAAAGAGGACAGAGGACCCTAGTCCCATAACTGGATAGGGTCCGAGTAATGTGGCATGCTGAGGGGAAAGGAACTTAATTTGTCCATATCATCCCGGAGAATCCAGGCGCTCTGAGGTAACAGGTGGCTCCAGTTTACAGGCAGGTGGTAAGCTAGAGAGGTCTTGTAACTCACCCTGCTCCAGCCACATCAGGTACAAGAAGCGCAGATAATGACAACATCATGCCAATGGTGTAGCCAACTGTGCCACTTCCCTGCAATCAGGGCAAATCAGTAGTAACATTTCCAGACTCCCTTCCTTGCAGAATGCAAGACCTCCTTGGAGCTCAAAGTGCACCCCACCAGCGGTCTCCCTCACACACAATGGTAAGTTGCCATTGATAATGTCATCACAATCAGTAGCAATCACATTCTCTGCACAGCTCAAACACCATATTAAGTACTACTCTAGTCTGCCACTCCACCCACAGTCCACCTACCTTTTTGTAGCCTATTTTACCAAGTTTGCCAAAACGTAGACGGGCATTTGAACGTGAACATTGCAATTCACTCCCAGGTACCACTAACAGGCCTCTTGTTCTAATTTATGTTAGTGTGAGTCCCCACTCCCAAAGGAAGTAGTATACATACACATCAGCACATATACATATTACCATGTCCAACACTTCACCCCACATTCCTCCTAAACCACGTGCCAGTTCAAAGGATAGGCCAAGGCAAGTCCAATAGCTTTCAAAGCTTTTACTTTCATTACTTCAACATGGACAATCTCAAGGCATTCAATTTCTCATCCACTATAGTCAGGGTTGTGGTACAAACTCCTCCAATCCTCTCATGTAACGGACTATTTATCTATAGGGAGGGCATCACCTAGTAGTCAAACAAGATATGGTACCAACAGTTCCTTATACAGACTAGTATTTGAACACACCTGAGCTCATCCCCACTAGATAGGAGGGGGCTGGTGGAATCCATAAAGGGTTTTCTTATACCAATGAAATGTGTACTTTAAAGAGCTAATGACTTTGAAAATGTAAACAGTCCAACAAATGTCCACTTGGGGGTATTCTGAATGCATAATTATGAAGCTTAAAGTGACAACACACACTGCTAACAACATAATACCCCTCCGAACTTAGTACAAGAAAAAAATTTTGCTTGTTTATACTTCCTTTTTAGGGATAAAGCTCCTGTGCTTCAGCTTCAATGACTTTGGAGTTTGCCTTTAAAGGGGCAAGGCAAAAAGCAATAGAGAGCTGAAAATTATAGAAAGTTATAGCATCCAATCAGAATTCTCTTAGCACCAGTTCATAGGAGGAGTCAGATCACTGGAAAATAAAGGACTTGGTGCTGTAAGCTACTAAGCTACTACATTTGCACATTGGTCTTAGCCTAATAAAGCCAATGTACTTTTTTAAGTATTGCATCAGAACTAGAATGGCTCATTAACAGAAAGTATATGCAAGTCTCAGTACAGTAACATTACAGCATTAAGATTATTCTTTTAAAGCAAAAAGTAAAGCTCACACATACAATTTACACATGTCCAATGCATTATGCATGAATGAAAGTAACAGGAACATGTCAAAAACATAACAAAAAGCCAAGCACTAGCTTTCCAGATCAGCCTTTTCAACCTTTTTACTGCAGAGAAATAATTGTCAGATCTTGAGGAAACCCATTCTAAAATAAATTAATCTTTGGTCATTTGGCAGAATGCTCCTTACACTAGTGATTAGTGGATGGAATGCTCCATGCCAACACTTACAGAAAGCTAAAAAGATTGGAGCCATACTGCTGGCTCTACCAAATGCCATTGGACCCAAATCTACTCCAGCATCATCGGATAGGAGGCCAATCAGCCACAGCTCAAGTAACCCCTAGCAACCTTTGAAAGAGCTCTAGTTGAGATTGACAATTCTATGCTGTATATGTCACTGCTTATTCATATCTTGAATATCCTTTGCTAAACCTGGCTGAAGCAACAGGTGTGGGAGCAGAAGCAAACCAATACTTGGCCCATGGCTTCTGGGTGAATGACTCTGTCCCTGGTTCATGAATACTTATCTTGATTCTCTTCATTACACAAACAGAAGCAACACTACAGTTTTTTCAACATACATATTTTTAAAATGTTGTATTATCAGATTGTTCCACTGAAATTTCAAGTCTTTTTGTAGGAACTTTATTTTCTCTTGTAAACAGGGATAATACTCATAACTTCCAACCACTTCTGCCTGGCTGTTCAGCAGTTAGTTTATGAAGTATGATCAGTTCCAGCTTGCAATAGGACCTTCTCAATGATAGAAAGGGTGGGTCCCTGAAGAACTTGCTTGCACTCTTCGTACAAATGAACACGTGCTGATTAAGTCTATGATAGACCTAATCAGCTTCTGCAGATGCAAGTGGCAATTCAAGAACAGACACTGGGCAGACCTCCTCTTTTTGAGGTTTATTTAAGTGGTTCATGCTGCCATTCTTTATCCATTCCTGTAACAAGGAACATAAAATACATTTGCACATAAGCATTGCTAATGTCCATGAACAGAAAGTAAAAAGAAACGAGTTATTCTGTACAAGCTGCAAGATCTTATGACTGACATTGTTCATGCATTTATTAAATAACAGTACAGAAACAAAGATATATCTACTCAATGGAACATATAGCTGACAGCACACATATGCATCCTCTGTATAGGCAGTGGGGAGTGGAGGTGGCACAGAATAACGAAAACCCAAGCAGGTAGGTTGGATGTAACATAGTATCCCTTCCCATTGGCTAAAATTTTCACTTAAAAAAGGTACAATTATCCTGTACGCAGACTTATAGTTGAACTCCTGGGTGAACAAATATTGACAAACAAACAAGAAGCAAGTGTATTATTTTATTTTTTGTGTTTTGTGTAGATCTTCCATATCTGTGCAGTAATCCAGTGTGAAAATTTGCCTGTGTGTAGGAGCATCTTATAACAAAGACCATCATTGCTGCTATCTCTCCTGGTCCTGGATGACTGGTCTTGTGTCCACCTCCTCCTGTATTTTTCTGTAGGCAGTTTGTAGTGGGTGGACCTGCTGGTTCCCTCCCACAGTTCTGCTCTCTGTACAGGCTATGGGCTGCAGTAATGATGTCACTTTTATACGCCAGTATCTGGGTTTTTAAAAGCATTTGGTGCACACAAAGTGGCTTTATATCCTTTGTGGGTATTTAGGAACATATTTAAATAGACTTTTTGTGCCTTGAGTTCATCTTTAATTGGCTTTGTATTTTTATTAGGTGAAGTATGGTGATGCAAACATCAGAGACAAAGCTCCCTAATGATTATAGCAGGGGGGTGCAAGGGGATTTACTGTATGTGCAGATGTCACAGGGTGAAAGTGCGATATCACCACACTGCCTTCTTATCCAATCACAGAACACTTTGCATTCATTCAGAAAGTGCAAAGCATTCTCTGAATGGTGCTTGTGCTGACAAGCCAAGAAGCTCCTGTATTCACAATGCATCAACCCGTCTGCACAGCATACAACCCAGGGGCAAGTTGATATCAGACAAGCAGGGGTTTATTTACTAAAGCTGGAGAGTCCAAAATCAGACTCCCTTCTGCATAGAAACCAATCAGCTTCCAGGTTTCATTGCCAAAGCTTCATTGAACAAGCTGAGGTTAGAAGCTGATTGGTTTCTATGCAGAAGGGAGTCTGATTTTGGACTCTCCAGCTTTAGTAAATAAACCCCGCAATGTCTTCTCAAGTGATTTCTAGCTTCCTGGGGCATCAGCCAGATATAGTATATACAGTTACAATAGTCCAAGCTGGACCAATGTAACTATGTAAAATGTATATATGTAAAATGTATATTTTAACTATTTAAAATATACTATGCCAGGAATTCTTCTTTACCCATTCAACACTACCTTCTTTTCTATATACTAATTGTTAGTACCACTTAGTAGAGTACTCAGACCTATCCAGCCTCAGCAGCATTCAACCTTTCATATACAGGCTGCTGACAGCGGGGCACCTGTGCATTCTGCCCGCATGAAGCTGCTGGGATTGGTCGCACACAAGCCGAATGCCCAGTGTACATATAGGCTAAAATTATCAGTTGTCTGGCTCTCTGTTTTCAATACTAGCATTTTTAGAAGAAATGGTGGGGGATACAGCCTCTTTATTCTCCAAGTACAAGCTCCCTTGGTTTTTAGTTTGCATATTTTTATTATGACAAACCTTTCCCACAGAATCCCCCAGAAGGAGCAAATTAAAACATTCATATTACAAAAAATCCACGTACTACAAACATCTAAATATCATTGTGTCTGAAATATTGTTACGTCTGCAGCCTAGCCATTGTTCTTTGAGATTTATTTTCTCATCATGTGGCTTCTTAGAAATGAATGATAAAAAGCAATATTTAACGCATTATCATTTATCACTGTATCAACTTGCAGCATGTTTCCTGTGGGATGTGTGTGTAAGATCTCTCCCATCACTACGGAAGCCAGGCTACAGAACAAACATGTTTTTGCAAAGCTATGCAGACCTTTTATTTATGATCTACATGCCGTCTAGTTTTGTGCCCTCTGACCTCTGTATTTCATAACCTAAAGCAGGCCTTCACTCCGAAAATGGACTTTTCCCCCAGGAAACCCCCTTTGCAATATAAAAAGGCCCTTTTTTTAAACGCCATTCCACCCCTTTGCTCCCATTCTCCCTAGGCAAGAATGATGTGTCCTCTTTCTGAAGCCTCCTGAAATATTCCCATCGCATTTCCCAAGAGGATGCAGCAGTAGTAAGGACTCACTGGAGAGCTTAGCTGGTATACGTTATGGGGGCTGGCTGCAAGAACCTGGAAGAGACAGCCAGCTTCCAAGGAGAGAAGAAGGGAAGCTGACCACATGGGTGCCAGCCAGAGCAGCAGACTGCAGTAAGACAATACTGGATTGATGGGGTAGGTGAGTATGTTTTCTTAAAGGGAAACTATACTCACTATTCTCCAATACTGTGGAGTCCCACAGCTTCTTGCCAACCGCTGTTATCTTCAGCCGGATCAGCTTTTGTGTTCAATCTCTGGCCATTGGCTCGGGGGAGAGGACGTCATTCTCACACATGTGCGGAAGTTCATGCATCTCAGCATTGCCAAAGTTTGTACACTGAGCAGAGAAAGGTGGTTTTTAATCTCCCAGGTTTTGTGATTCCCAGATCAGGGTATGGTGCTTGGAGACTTGAATGTGCCGTGGATTTCAAGAGGTTTCCAACTCAGTTAAAGGATAAGTTCACCTTTGGGAACATGTTACATGTTAGACCTGTTTTTAGAGTGGAACATTTAACATGTTCCCAATGCTGCATCTGCTGCCCGCTGCACCCTCCTTCCCTCTGACAGAAGTACAGGGAGAAGTTCCCCGTACTGTCAACTTTGAAAACAGCGTTCTATGAAGGAACTGCAAGTCCTGAGAGCCTTAGCGGCTGTCGGCTTGTAGTTCTCAATGAACTACCACGGCACAGCATATCTACTTGCATCCTGTACATCCGTACATCCTGTACGGGCAAGCAGATATATTGACAGATCTGCATGGTACAAGCGATCTGCTGATCAGTAGTGCAATGCTTTACAGGCTACTGCAGACAAAAATAATAAATTAACATTTTTTTACTTGCAAAAAAATATGCATTATTTGTGTTCTAAAGGTGAACTTATTCTTTAAAAACCTGCAGGGTGTATATCCAGCAGGCCTGGACTTGGACAAAAAAAATAGGCCTGGGCATTTTGTACTGAGCAGCCCAAAGCCTCGGAACCTGGTGGCTGAACGCCAGGGCCCTGTCGCAAGAGCGACCTTGTTAGTTCCGCCACTAATGTCAGTAGGATTTTACAATTGGAAGGAAGGAAGGAAGGAGAGAGAGCTGGGTGGAAGTGTGGGAGGGGCAGACACAGGAGGAGAGGACAGAAGGAGTGGCATCTTTCTCTCTCCTCTCCCATCTGTGGTGGGCGGGGAACTGTTAGCACATGGGGACGGGATATGCTGACAGATCCCTCACAGTGCTCCGGGGGATGTGGGGGGCTGGCCGCGGGGAGGCATACAAGAGCCAAGGGCATGCAGACTTCAGGGGATGGATAGGAGAGGCGGCCGGGTGGAACACAGAGGAACCAAGAAATGCATGGTCCTCTATGTGCCGCTTGGCCGCCTCTCCTGTCCAGGAAAATGCCCGGTGTGCCCTATGGCCAGTCTGGGCCTGATATCCAGATGCACACAACCTTTATAATGAAGGTTTGGGAACAGCTCAGGGCTCCATCAGACAGACAGGAGGTCTCTGTATAGGAGTCAGCAGGACTCCAAGCTTCCCCAGGAGTCAGCACAGTGCAGGTGCAGTTGGAGACAGAGCAGCAGTGAACTGAAAGAGACTGGCACAACTCATTGATAAACAAATCTACCACATGAGCATAATCACCCCAATGTCAATATATGCTGTATGCATTGTGATATGAGGGATGCTTAGCTCAGTGGTAGATGTGTTTTTGAGTTTATGCCAGACAGAATAAAAAATTAAGGGCCTGGTAGCCCACTTTTAAACAATAAATGAAAAGTCCTTCCAACACAAGGTTTCCCACACAGGGGGTTTCAACTTCACTAAAAATAATATACAATGAAAATGCCGAGCTACCTGGTTTTCTGGTTAGCAGTGCCTCTGTTTGGCTTGGTCATTCAGACCACTGGCTATTCAGTCTCTCTCAGCCTAGGTGACAACTCCTTGCTGTTCAGGCCTCACATGGCCTCTTGACAGAGTTTTCCCTATACCTCAGCTTGCTTCCTCCAGAGACTCACGGATTCCCTCCAGCCACGTGGACTCACTAGCCTCTGCAGCTTCCTCAGCCTCCCAGACCCTCTCTTGGTCTCCCAGACTCTTGTAGCTGGCCAGACTTTACCAGTTCTTGGGCCCAGAATCCCCCTCATAAAGGTTGTAGTCTCCACCAGGAGCTTCCAGCTCTCCTGACAGGGCTCTGTCTTCAGACTGCAGTAATAGTAACTGTTATTCCATCTCCACCCCTTTTGAGCTATGCTCAGAACTACCTTATAATGAATGTGTGCACCTGGACACACACACTCTGCAGAACTTCTGGCAAACCTGGACATAAGACTGAAGACTCCATCACACCCAATCCTCTATGGAGGCTTCAAGCTTACAGCCCTGATTCAGACTTACCAAATCCAGGGAAAGCTTAAAACAAAGCTTTCTCTGCTCGCAAAACATTTGCTGGAGCCTCTCAAACTGACTGTTTGAGAGTCCTGTGTACTTTTCAAACCCATTTCCACAGTAACAGAGCCTCGCACTGTCACAACATATACACACTGCTCAAAAAAATTAAAGGAACAATTTTTAATCAGAGTATAGCATCAGGTCAATTAACTCCTGGGATATTGATCTGGTCAGTTAAGTAGCAGAAGGGGTTGTTAATCAGTTTCACCTGCTTTGGTGTGAAATTAACAACAGGTGCACTAGATGGGCAACAATGAGATGACCCCCATAACAGGAACGGTTTTACATGTGGAGGCCATTGACATTTTTTTTTCCTACTCATCTTTTCTGTTTTTCACTACTTTTGCATTTGGCTAGGGTCAGTGTCACTACTACTGGTAGCATGAGGCAACACCTGGACCCTACAGAGGTTGCACAGGCAGTCCAATTCCTCCAGGATGGCACATCAATATGTGCCCAGGGGCGGACTGACCATTTGGAAACTCGAGCACTGCCTGAGGGCCCGGGGTCAGTAGGGGGCCCCATGAGATGCCCCTGGTACCTTTTTCATAGGCTTTTTTGAGTTTGGGCAAGGACACAGGGGCCCCATGGTCCCCTATTGACCTAGGGCCCCATGAGTTGTCAGTCCGCCCCTGTATGTGCCATTGCCAGAAGGTTTGCTGTGTCTCCCAGCACCGTCTCAAGAGCATGGAGGAGATTCCAGGAAACAGACAGTTATGCTAGGAGAACTGGACAGGGCCATAGATGGTCCTTAATTTATCAGCAGGACCGGTATCTGCTCCTTTGTGCAAGGAGGAACAGGATGAGCACTGCCAAAGCCCTACAAAATGACCTTCAGCAGGCCACTGGTGTGAATTTCTCTGACCAAACTATCAGAAACAGACTTCATGAGGGTGGCCTGTGGGCCCGATGTCCTCTAGTGGGCCCTGGGCTCACTGCCTGGAACCATAGCGATCGATTGGCATTTGCCATTGAGCACCAGAATTGGCAGGTCCTCCACTGGCGCCCTGTGCTTCTCACAAATGAGAGCAGGTTCACCCTGAGCATGTGTGACAGACGTTAAAGGGTCTGAAGAAGCCAAGGAGAAAGTTCTGCTGCCTGTAACATTGTTCAGCATGACTGTTTTGGTGGTAGGTCAGTGATGGTCTGTGGAGGCATATCCATGGCAGGACGCACAGACCTCTACAGGCTAGACAATGGCACCCTGACTTCCATTAGGTATTAGGATGAGATCCTCGGACACATTGTCAGACCCTACGCTGGTGCAGTGGGTCCTGGGTTCCTCCTGGTGCATCACAATGCCTGGCCTCATGTGGCGAGAGTATGCAGGCAGTTCCTGGAGGATGAAGGAATTGATACCACTGAATGGCCCCCACACTTGCCTGACCTAAATCCAATAGAAAACCTCTGGGAAATCATGTTTCGGTCTATCCAACGCCACCAGGTTGCACCTAAGACTATCCAGGAGCTCAGTGATGCCCTGGTCCAGATCTGGGAGGAAATACCCCAGGACCAGGGGCAGACTGACAACTCATGGGGCCCCTGGGTGATAGGGGGTCATGGGGCCCCTGTGTCCTTGCCCAAACTCAAAAAAGCCAATGAAAAAGGTACCAGGGGCATCTCATGGGGCCCCCTACTGACCCCGGGCCTCGGGCATTGCCCGAGTTTCCAAATGGTCAGTCCGCCCCTGCCCAGGACACCATCCGTCATCTCATTTGGTGCATGCCCTGACATTGTCAAGCATGCATACAAGCACATGGAGGCCATACAAACTACTGAGTACCATTTTCAGTTTCTGCAATGAAATTTCAGCAAAATGGACTAGCTTGCTGCATCATTTTTTTACTTTGATTTTTCAGGGTGTCTTTGAATTCAGTCCTCTGTAGGTTCATAATTTTAATTTCCATCAAACAATGGGGCATCTTTACAATCCTAACACATTACCCAGTCCATATCAGTATAGATATCCATCATGATATTTTTTCCCCATTGTGATCTGATGTGTTTTCAAAGGGTTCCTTTAATTTTTTTGAGCAGTGTATATACCACTAACATGCTAACTTTGTCTTGAATCCACTTTTATAGTAACATTATAATGAGTGACACTATGGGGTATATATACTAAAGCTGGTTCATTCAAAATCTGGTGCAGCTGTGCATGGTAGCCAATCAAATTCTAATCTCAGCTTGTTCAATTAAAGTGGAGCTCCACCCAAAAGGGGAAGTTCCGCTTTAAAGACTGCTACCCCGCTCCCCATTAAGGATTGGCACCTTTGGGGGGCGGGTCCCAGAAGACTACAGGACCATTCATGAAGTGTAGAGCTACTCGCACATGCGCAGTGGGTACCCGGCTGTGAAGCCGCAAGCCATCACAGCCGGGTGCCCACACTGAAGATGCCGGCCTCCTGGAATACAGGAAGGCCAGTGAAACAGGCAACGGGGGACACACCGCGGGACAGGTAAGTGGCTGTTTTTTAAAAGTCAGCAGCTACAGTTTTTGTAGCTGCTGACTTTTTTTTTTTTTTACAGGGTGAGTGGAACTCCGTTTTAAGTTTTAGCAATAAAACCTGGAAGATGATTGGTTTCTATGCAGAAGTGCACCAGATTCTGAGTGAACCATCTTTGGTAAATAAACCCCTATGTTGTAAATGTAAATATCAGTGTGGGTGCATAACGGAACTGAGTATTCTAGCATGATAAATTAAGCAGAACCTCACATACTCACTGGCAGAAAATGACCCGAGGTATGCTTGAGGCTACTCTCTTCTCTTTAATGCAATGTATTTAAAAATGTCCTTCATGAAACAGTGCTCAGATTATACTGTCTATTGATACAGAATTTACCTGAATATCTTCTTGAAACATTTTGCCAGGGCTTGGAATCTGGGGAAATAGCAATATTTTGATCCTGTAGAAAAACAGAGTAATGGGTAGTTATGCAGATGTGAGAGTTAAAGTAGAACCCCAGCCAAAAATAATAAGCTGTACAGGATTAGCCCATTAAGAGCCCAGTCACACTGGGTGCGACTTTCCATGCCATGCGAGTTTCAAATCGCATGGCAAGTTGCACACTGTTGTCCGCAATTAAAGCGGTCATATCGGTGTGATTTCAAATTGGTCGGAGCCACACCCATTTCTAAAGTGCAGGCACTACTTCAGGGGTGACATTTGTGTCCTGCAAGTCGCACTGCAAATCGGAACGACATCCGACTTTGAAATTGTGCAACTTCACTGGAAGTTGCACGATTTCAAAATCGGATGGGTGTGACCGGGGACTTATAGATAAAATGACAAAAAAAAACCCTGTTTTTTGCAGCAATAGTCAGCTTCCATCCATTTGTTTTATGCTAGATGTCATCAGACTGGTGACCAGCATCACTCAACTTACTAATTTCTAAACACAGACCATCCTGGACCACCCCAGTCTGTGACTGCTCAGTGAAAGGTGAAGCAGTACAGTGAGTTCACCTGTCTGTCACTCTGCTTTTACTTTCTATCACCATGTTTCCTGTCAACAATTGAATTGATTGGCTCTTTGTACTGCTTCTTCCTGTGGGACAGTGACTGCAAGGGGCTAATAGCAGGTCAAATTCAGGTATGTATAATGCTTGCATTAAAGAGTACATCTAATGATATACTAATGTTTACAGGACTGCATCAATGTGTGTCTTTTATATCTGCCTGGAGTTCAGTTTTAACCT
The DNA here is from genome assembly GCF_062004578.1 of Staurois parvus. Lineage (NCBI taxonomy): Eukaryota > Metazoa > Chordata > Amphibia > Anura > Ranidae > Staurois > Staurois parvus. The sequence goes on from NW_028318841.1 coordinate 3,197,444, forward strand.
GTTCGCTGCCAGAGTCGTTTTTGCATTTTTTTTGCACACATGTTAAAAAAAATCATTTTAGGCCTGAAGATTACATAAAATGACAAAACATCATATTTTTTCTGAAAGCAGATACCTTGGAGAATAAAATGGTGGTAATTCTATTTTTCCTATTGTTACAATATACAGTTGCAATAAAAAGTATGTGAACCCCTTGGGATTACGTGGAGTTTTGCATGAATTGGGCATAAAATGTGCTCTGGACATCATCTAAGTCACAACAATAGAAGAACACAGTCTGCTGAAGATAATACTACACAAACATTAGATGTTGCCATGGTTTAATTGCACATAACATGTAAACATTCACAGTGCAGGGAGGAAAAAGTATGGCCCTAGATTAATGACTTCTCCCAGAGCTAATTGGAGCCAGGAGTGAGCCAACCTTGACTCCAATCAGTGTGATGATATTGGATGTGTTGCTGACAGCTGTCCTTCCATTAAAAAACACACACCTGTTTTGGGTTTACTGGTTTCAAGAAGCACTGTCTGATGTGAACCATGCCTCGCAGAAAAGAGCTCTCAGAAGACCTACGATCAAGAATTGTTGACTTGCATGAAGTTGGAAAGGGTTACAATAGTATCTCCAAAAGCCTTGATGTTCATGTGTCCACTGTAAGACAGACTGTCTACAAATGGAGAAAGTTTAGCATTGTTGCTACTCTCCCTTGGCGTGGTCGTCCTGTAAAAATGACTGCAAGAGCACAGCGCAGAATGCTGCATGAGGTAAAGAAGAATCCCAGAGTGTCAGCTAAAGACCTACAGAAATCTCTGGCACATGCTAACATTTTTGTTGACACATCTACAATAAGGAAACATTAAACAAGAATGGAGTACATGGGAGGACACCACTGAGGAAGCCATTGCTGTCCAAAAAGAATATTGGAGCATGTTTGAAGTTTGAAAAAGAGCACCTGGATGTTCCACAGCACTACTGGCAAAATATACTGTGGACAGATGAAACCAAGATTGAGTTGTTTGGGAAGAACACACAACACTATGTGTGGAGAAAAAAAGGCACAGCACACCAACATCAAAACCTCATCCCCTCTGTAAAACATGGCGGAGGGAGCATCATGGTTTGGGGCTGCTTTGCTGCCTCAGGGCCTGGACGGATTGTTGTCATTGATGGGAAAATGAATTCCAGAGTTTATCAAGACATTTTGCAGGAAAACGTACGACCATCTGTCCTCCAACTGAAGCTCTGCAGAGGATGGGTGATGCAACAGGACAATGACCCAAAGCATACAAGTAATTCAACAAAACAATGGCTGCAACAGCACAGAATACACCTTCTGGAGTGGCCCAGTCAGTGTCCTGACCTTAACCCGATTGAAATGCTGTGGCATGACCTTAAGAGAGCGATTCACACCAGACATCCCAAGAATATTGCTACACTGAAACAGTTTTGTGAAGAGGAGTGGTCCAAAATTACTCCAGATCATTGTGCAGGACTGATCTGCAACTACAGGAAACGTTTGGTTGAGGTTATTGCTGCCAAAGGAGGGTCAACCAGTTATTAAGTCCAAAGGTTCAGATACTTTTTCCTCCCTGCACTGTGAATGTTTACATGTTATGTGCAATTAAACCATGGCAACATCTAATGTTTGTGTAGTATTATGTTCAGCAGACTGTGTTCTTCTATTGTTGTGACTTAGATGAAGTTCAGAGCACATTTTATGCCAAATTCATGCAAAACTCCACGTAATCCCAAGGGGTTCACATACTTTTTCTTGCAACTGTATCAGTGCAGCAGTTTATGAAACTCAAAATCTCAGTAAAAAATACACTAAAGTTAAACTAAGGGCACACAATAAATTTCCCAATTTTTGGTAAAATATAAAAGATGAGTAAATAGAAAAGTAAAGTAAATAGATATCCAACATGTCAAACCATAAAACTGCATGCACCTGTAAAATGGCAACAAACTTCGGTACCGTATATTTTCCATCATGCAATGCTTTAAAAGCCCCTACAGATAATCAATTTAGAGTTACCCAAGTGTTCTGGTGCTAGAATTATTGCTCTCACTCTGGCATGCGCTGTAATATGTACCATGTGTAGGATAATTAATATGTACCATGTGTAGGATAATCAACATTTTCGCGCGTTGGTTCCCCCGATGCATGGATTTATGTTTGTAGGTGTGTGTATGTATGTGAGGGTCGGTGTGGGTGGTGCTCCAAACTTTTTTGGGGGGTGGGGATTTTATGTGTTTGAATGTAACTTCAATTTGTTTTTACAATTTTTGACATTTTTTAAAAAAAAGTCCCCTAAGTGATGATATTTGATGACAGATTCTCTAATGAGACATCAGGGGTCTTTGCTGGTTTGCCCGGTCATCTGCACACATGCGGTGTTACCTACACACTCACAAAGACTGTTACTAGGGAACTTTCCTTGTCTTCTCATGTGTGCGAAAAATCATCTGCGCCTGTACAGATGTGACAGGCTCTGCCAGGACCAGAGGGCTGGGCATAGCCCCTACGCATGTCTGCATATGCGCATAATGGTGTAGTCTGAGTGGGGTGCGGAGCCACCTAGGAGGAGGATTGAAGTTCCGCTTTAATTTTGTTGACAGAGTCTCCAATGTGCTTATGAAAAAATACAAAAACAATTGCTTAAAATAAAAAAAGGCTTAAAGTTTGTCATATGGATGGGAATAAAGGTGATAAAGATAGAGATAGGGATTAATATGATCAGTTTTATGCTAGACATCTTATTCTTTAAGTCATATTTATATGTTTTCATCACATGGAAATGGCACTAAAATTGGAGCAGGTGGTTCTAATTAAGACCTACATTTTCATGGACCCTATTCAGTGATAAAGGTCCTGTGACTGTATTTCTTGAATAACTTGTGACTAATCTTATTATATCAGATTCTTTAGGTAATTTATTAAAATATAAAATATCTCCATAGACACTCCTCTATCACATCCGCCTGTCAGTTTTTCAGGCATACCTGATTGGACAGTCCATTCATTCATATAAACCGGTAGATGTAAAAATTGATCTGTTCTCTTCCATGTAGGTGGATCGATCAGAGGACAGTTGGGTGTAAGCACACAACTGATAATTTAGAATGGTCAACTTCAATTGTTCAAACCTTTATCTTTATCTGGTCAGCAGGGAAGTCAGGTGGAAGATGGCGTGCTGAGTTGTGCTGCTGTGTAGCCTGGGAGGGGACCAGAGGGGTCCTACCTCCAGGCTGGAGCCCGAAAGAATGGGAGAAGCAAGTTAACAGAAGGAGCTCCACTGTCCTGTAGTCCACTGTGGAAAGACAGCCTGTTTGCCTTGAAGGAAACCAGCCCAGCAAAAAGCCTGAAAGCAGTTTATCCAAAGTTACAGGACAGAAGAACAGTGCGAGTACCTTTACACCTCCGAGGTCTTCAGGAGAGAGGGCTGCTAGGTGCTATACCCAACAAGTTCTCCCTAGGACAGGGCTTCAATTCTGTTCCAGAATCTTTTGCTCTGGGATACTTTCACAGTCACACAGTCAGATAGATGGGTATTTCCTAGCTGGGGTCTGAAGAGGTTCACTTAGAGAGTATCAGGTGCTCTTCACAGAGACTGAGTTACTGATCCATTGAGAGACTATTGCCACTCCAGAGGGAGTAGAAAGTCCAGGATCTTACATTTATGTACAGAATTTAGGAAGTTTGTCCTCAGAGTATTAGTTTCAAGTCAAGCTGGGATCCCATATACTCCTAGATCCTAAGTTGTTCACCCCTAAATAAAACAAAAAAAACAGGCCCATGGACGGGTTACCGACTCTGAATGGAAGTTGGAAAATGCGTGTTGCCCGACCATGCAGGAAATAGGGGGACCCAAAACTAGCAGCTCTCAAGGGGATAGCGCTACAAAGGCATCACAGCCAAACGACTGTCCTGTGTTGCTTGCATTGCATTAAAACCAGAGCCAGATTAATGGTATGAGATGCAAAGACTTCCAACCCATGAGAAACAAAAGTGGTCCAGAGCATTTGATAAAACCACTTACAAGAAATTACAGATTTATAGAACTGAGATCCAAAATGGGACTAATATAAGGAGTAGTTGTTGAGTGGGAGTGTTGGAATACAATGTACATGTATTTTTGTAGAACGACATTTTTATCAGTATTCAGTAGAGGTATATTCTTCAACCAGTAGATGGCAATGTTTATTAGTTTGTAGCTGCATATATGGTCTTTCTCTATAATAAAGTTTCCTGTTTTCTGTTAACAGAGAAGCAGCAGATAAACACGTGGACTGTGCACTGTCTGTTCTGTAGAGCTACAGTATATACGGAAACTCTAACACCATGCTTTCCAAGTTCTGCGCACCCATCAGTGTTGCCAGATACAGTGGAGAGAGCTGAACATCCATCCACTGTCCTCCCCTTCTTCTTGCAATCCCAGAAGCTATGTGTAAAATGTTACTTCCAAGTCACTGTTTCACTTTCCCCAGCCTGCATTGCCAGGGAAGGATCTAATGCAGAATCTGCTCTGCATTAGATTTATTAGACTCCTGATTTCTCAGTAACCTGTCATCAAAATTAATCGCATAAGGGACTTTTTGTCCCCTATGTGATGAAAAAAAACTGTAAAAAAAAATCCAACCAACATTCCCCTCCAAATTATGAGTCCCCCCACCAACACATACACACGAACATAAATGCACTCATCAGGGGTACTTATACTCAAAAACGTTGATTGACCTACACATGTTACATGTCACCCATTACTCAGGGTTAACGCTAAACTGACGACCTGTAGGGCCTTTTAAAATCGTTGCCTATGGAAAATATAGGTTACTGAAGTTTACTTCCATTTCATGGGTACACACAATTTTAATGTTAACATATTCAGTATTTATTTACTTGGTGCAACCTCATCCTTTATATTTTGCAACAAAATTGGGTAATTTATTGTGTGTGTGCCCTAAAATTAATTTTGTTTTTTTTTTACCGAAATTTTGTGTTTCATAAATCATTGCGCTATTAATGTGTGACATCCAAAAATTGAAACTACAACAATTTTATTCTCTAGGATGTAATATTTTGGGGCTTTATGTAATCTTCACGCCTAAAATGATTTTTTAAATATGTCTGCAAAAACGGCTTTGGAAACGAAAGGGTTAATTTGTTAGTCAGGTCCATCTAAATTTGCTATTGCATCTAAAACTATCCTCTCCTCCAGCTTGGCAATGCTTCTGTCCAAAAGGTGGCTTCACTTCTCCCCCTTCCAGTTTGGACACACCCTAAGACCGGAAGTGTGTTGGAAGTTGAATCAGGAGGTGAAAATGAAGGAAAAAAAGGCTAAAAAAAAGAAAACCAATGCAGCAACTACATTTAATGAAAGGTAAGCTGCAAGGTATTACATTATTCTTCTAGGTACACTTTCAAGATTTCTTGAAAGACAGACACATTAGAGCTTGAGAGGGTCAAACAAGCATTTATGTGAGATGAGTTGACCCCTATTGTCCCTTTTTGGTGCATCACACATTGTAAGGCCTATTAATGACAATGATAGCACATGAAAATGCATGATTGTTAATAACGTGTTTTCACAGGAAGGTGTAAAACCAGCCTAACACTTAACCACTTGCCCACAGGCACGGCGACATACTGGTACATCACCCGTGCACATGCGCACTACCACGTCCTCTGCACACGATCCCGTGGACACAGTGGATTAAGGTGCTCGGTACCCAGCCGCTGTGAGCGCCAGTAGTATCATGTGATCACTATGATATTACGTAAGCAAACTCTCATGAATGGCTTTCATTCATGAACAGCTTGCTAACTGTTGTGATGCTGTGATTGGCCCATAGCTATTACATGGTACCTGGCACCCTGTACCATGTGATTAGCTGTAGCCAATCAGTTAGTTAACAGTAAGCAAGCTGTCAATGGAAATCCATTCATGACAGTTAACTATTGCTTATAACAGTGATCATCACATAGTAAAAAAAGGAAAAATAAAGGTTAAAGTAGAGAAAAATTGTGTTGCTTTTTTTTTTTCACATACTGTCACCAGTTAGTATCTCTAATCACTGCTACACCAGCCATATGATGACGCTGTACTGTACTGCTGACAGTATGTAAAAAAATTTGTGGAAAAAAAAAATTTAATTTCTTTATTTTCTAAAAATTGTAACAAAAATTACAACTTCAAAAAACTCACAATGCCTTTTACTAAATAACCTATGCCTATGACGTCTACTTTCCAGAAAGGGAACATTTGGGGGGAATTTGTACTGTCCTTTTAGAGCCTCAGGAAATGAGATAGGCAGTCAGTACATAAAGATTGATCAATTTTCAAATATATACCATAGTTTATAGACTCTATAGCTTTCACACAGATTAAATAATATACATTGATTTGAATTATTTTTACCAAAGAAATGTAGCAGAATACAAGTTGGCCTAAATTTATGAAGAAAGATTATTTGCAAAATTTTATAACAGAAACTTCTTATAAAAGAGAAAGCGTCTTATTTCAAAATGTTCTGTATTTTCTCATTTATATAGCAAAAAATAGGGAAAAAGTGGTCATTAATTACCTCCAAAAGAAAGCTTTATTTGTGTGAAAAAATTATAAAACTTTCATTTAGGTACAGTATTGCATGACCATGCAATTGCCAGTGAAAGTAGCACAGTGCTGAATAGAAAAAGTGCCCTGGTCATGAAGGGGGTAAAATTTTCCAGAGGTCAAGTGGTTAAGGAATGTGATAAATGAAAATTCAAAAAAAATGTCTTACCTCCTTTTATAGATACCCAGAAAAACTACAGTTATGACTATTATAATGGGAAGAACAACTAAGGCAATTATGGTGATAGTTCTGCTGTTGTCTGTACCTAGAAGATAAGGAATTGTTGTATAAGAAATCTATAAACCAGACATAAAAATACTGTGGGAAATTATTAGTATGAAATTGAACTCCAGGTAAAATACACATACAGTATGTTCACTGCTCCACCTGCCATGAGATTTGTAATTTTAGCCATCCATTCTTATGATACATATCCTTCTGTTAGTCAGAAATATTACTTTGCTACTTCCCAGTTTAGTAGAAATGGTTCATACCTTCCAGTTTAGAGCTTGGGACACCATGGTGCAGATTAGGGATGAGCTTGTGTTTGTTTGAGCCCGGAAGTCAGCTGTCATTCCTGAGCAACTGAGCTGCAGAGGGGAGATTTCCCTTTGAACTAGCATGAAAACTAGATTAGTCATTTCCTCAGTACAGCCCTTTCCTTACCTGCAGCTCATGTGCACAAAGAAAATAGGATGCTTTTGGCATAATTACCTAATATAGTCAATGATGTCACAAGCATCCTTACCCCATTGTATACGTCAGCATGGGGGAATTCCCCTGCCCACAGCTCATTGGCCCAGGAATGGCAGCTGACTTCCAGGTTCGGACAAACCTAAGCTCATCATGTGCAGGTAGGGAGGGGGCTGTTCTCGGAAACTGACTAGACAAGTGCAAAGGTACAGTGCAAATGAATAAATCAATTTATGCATAAAAAAAACACTGCAAGTAAGCATGTAAAATAATTGAATTTTTTGTGCCTATACCTGCAATTTTTTTAATTGGTGACATGGTCTTTTTATTTATTGTGCCACAAGACAGCATCTCAAAGACACACAAATCCACAGAAAAAAGATAATTTTACAAATAAAACTTTTTAATTAGAGCACAACTAAAGTCTCAATTTAAAAGACTGAGCAGACAGGTTCTTTATTGCAGAAGAAATGTACCTACCTGCTCACAATGATCTTTAGAATGTGCACTGAGCTGCAGATTAGTGATGGGTCGAACACTCCCCTGTTAGGCTTGAATGTTTGACCGCAAACCAAACGAAAGTTTGACCGCGAACTTCGAACCTAGGGGACAATTCACTAAGCAGTATCTTACCACATCCGAGTATGTGGTAAGATACAGCACAGCAAAGAAAGGTTGGCATTCAGTAAAAAATGCTACTAAAATACCACATTATTAAGTCATGCAGTATTGTAGTAGTGAAAAGCATGCAGCAATGTATCAGCTGTCAGCGGTGTTCCCTGCTGACAGCTGAATAAAAAAAAAAGAGTTGCCAGTGTAGCAATATGTTATATGCTGTGTATGGCCTCTAGGGGTCTCACTACTTAGATACTGGTACAACTGTGTTATTCCCACTCTTTGGTTGTAGTTCTTATGCAGACACATGTATAATGGCAGCTAGGAGCCAGTAACTAAAAAATAAGCAAAAAAATGGCATGGGGTTCCCCCTCCCCCATACATACCAAGCCCTTCAGGTCTGGTATGCATTTTGAGGGGAAAAATGGCATGGGGTCCCCCCAAAATTCATACCAGACCCTTATCCAAGCATGCAGGCCTGCAGGTCAGGAAAGGGGGAGACGAGTGACCACCCCCTTCCAAACCATACCAGGCCACATGCTCTCAACATGGGGGGGGTGTGCTTTGGGGCAAGGGGTGCTCCCCTCCCCAAAGCACCTTGTCCCCATGTTAATGGGGACAAGGGCCTCTTCCCCACAACCATGGCCGGTGGTTGTGGGGGTGTGCGGGCGGGGGGCTTATTGGAATCTGGAAGCCCCCTTTAACAATGGGGCCCCCAGATCTCGGCCTCCCCCCATGTGAATGAGTATGGGGTACATGGTACCACTACTCATTAACAAAAAAAAAGTGTAGTGTAAAAAATTACAGTAGACGGTCTGCAGTAGATCCAATGTCAAACACGATGCTCGCCACCACTGCCAACCCATAAAGAAAAAATAAATAAAAGTTCCGCTCTCGACGTTGGCTCCTGCCGTCTGACTGCTCCACCAGCCTGACAGTTCTTAAATACCGAAGGGGTGGGGCCACCCTGTGATGTTGTTGGGTGACCCCACCCTCTTGTGACATCATCGACCGGGGCATGCTGGTTGTGCTGTGACTGGCAAAAACATTGCACCTGACCTGTGGTCAGGTGCATTGCTTTAGCTAATCACAATACACTGTCAGAGCGCAGTGCATTGTGGTAGGGGCGGCCGGCGAACGGCCCACCAAATGCCCTTACCGTTTGTGTGTTCGCTGAACACACGATCGGCCGATGTTCGAGTCGAACTTACATTCGACTCAAACATCAAGCCCATCACTACTGCAGATCCTTTGTGCCAAGATAACTGAAATTCTGTACATGCGCAGGAGTGTCCTCATCCTGCACCTGCCCATGAAGATGGCTGTAGCCCAGCACCTGAAAGGAAATGGGTAGGATATGCCAGAGGCGGCGAGGAAGGAAAGGTTGTAAATGAAATATAGACAGAAAACTAATACTCTGTCTGAGCCTAACTTAAAGAAGGATCTCAGTAAAATAGATCTAAACAGATAGAAAATCAGGCCTCCCTTTCCTGGTGTTGGTGATCAGTCGATTAATTATATGAACAGATTCCCACTATGCTTCCTTTGACTGTGGAAAGTGGCAAAGCCAATGATACTGATTTCTAATGAGAAACTGAATGTCCACTGAGCTTATTAAAGAAGTGGACCTGTGTTCACTTTAATCAGCCAATCATGTCCAAGCAAAAATCCATTTTTTTCCCTCCCACATGATTGGGTATTCAAAATAAACACAAGATTGCTGTATTTAGTAGCATTCACTTTGCATAGTGAACAGACCTCTACTCTTTAGTAAATCAAACCCAGTGTGTTTCTTTTTATCATTCCATGTGACCAGCTAGGGGGACTTCTAAATTATAAGAAAATACATAGTATCTTTGATCATAGTTCATTTTAAAAGTGGTCTATACATGCTGCTCTGACTGACCTATACAAGCCATTCAACCTGTACATGAAAGATCACGTCATGTCATGAGAAAAACATGGATGCTGTCATCTTGAGCCACCAGCTTTAATATTCTGACTTGCTGACCCAGAAAAATTATGAAGATAAGGATTCCAGACACTTTTCTGATTTCCTCACCTGCATACTCATTCCAGGTCAGTTATTCAAAAAAATTAAAGCTCATTTACAAGAAACTTGAAAACTATCACTTGTAGAGGGGCTGCACCTGCACTGCAAGGGTAATTGTAATTGCTCATTAAGATCTAGGGCAGAGGTCTCCAAACTGTTTTCCGGGGACCGGATGCGGTCCTTTGCCAGCCTTTAACCGACCCTTGGGGCACTATTCCTCTGAATGATACAAGGCATATTCCTTCCACTGACACCAATAATGGTGCACTATTTCTTCCACTGATACCAATGTTGGGTTACTATTCCTTCCACTAATACCAATAATGGGGCAATACTCTTCCTTTTACTGACTACCAACCCTGAAGCCATGTTTATTCTCCATGATGCTGCGCCCAGGACATTTTCTATCCCTACTGACCACAATTCGGCCCCCCTAAAGCCTGAGGTACAGTAAACTGGCCCTTTGAATGAAAAGTTTGGAGACCTCTGATCTAGGGGAACAAAAAAGCTTTACTTGTCCAATCCTCCGCTTCTCTCCTGTTAGACTAGTCCCTGTAACCTTCTCCCTCCCATCCTCTTCTGGTCTAGAATTCTGACATCATCAATATTACAGGAGGGTCCATACCCCCGGCATTGGGCATGTGGAGAAGTGCACACCTCGTGCGGGTAAACCTTTAAAAATCAAAGTATTAAAATAAAAAATGGTAGCTACAAGCCTTGAGAAAGGAGGACACACCCTCAAAGCATGTAGCCACATCCACCCCACAATGGAAGAGACCTATATGAGCTCAGTAACAGCAGACTGTGACGGGCAATTGAGCCCAGTGCATAGATGAAATGTTTGCCTTCCTTCAACCTGTCAGCATGCGGTGAGAGATTCAAATATCATACTGATTAATCACTAGACATGACTGACCATGATGTGAAGGGTTCTACAACTTTAGCAAGATAGGACTGCATTCAAGGCACTTTTAACCTATGATATATTTGAGTACCAGCATTGTGGATTTTAATTATTTGATCATTAAAGCCTTAACTGCGCAAGGTGTGTGTTTTCCTGGTTTTCTCTTATTTGTATTTTGTTCAGATCCTGTGCATTCCCTTGTGCATAGTGCAATCGGGAACAGCTGCAGAAGACTTTGCTTCAGTCCTTATCAAATACTTGAGATTATATTCAGATACTCATCAATCATCATGTGCTCAATTTTTCTTTTTAACTTTTTTGTTTGTTAATGTAAACAATGATCCTATCCTGTATACACAGAGCTAGCATACAATATATCAGTGAGCCACTGTCATCTTGCTTGGATGGTCTGCTGCTAATTTAATGGTGATTAGGGAACCTAAAAAACAATTCCCTCTTCCGTAAAGCAGTTTTTTATAAAACCTGTAATCTCCTTGCTCCAGTCACTCCAAAATCCATTGTTGCCAGGTCTTGCTCTTACTTTCACAGCATAGTTATCAGAAAGAACGTTGAGTATTTCAGTGTTTAAGTCTTCTATGTCCTAGCAGGTAATGAATGACAAGGGATTGAAAAGTACATTTCTGCTAATAAGACATTAGCATAAGACAATGTCAAACTACCATAGATAATTCAATAAGAAAGTGTAGTAATCGTCAATAAAATCAGATAGGTATATGACACTGCACTATTAAGCCTACCAATGCATCTGTTGAATTTGCTGAAGAATAAAATGGTAAAATATAGTAACCAATAAATAAAGTAACCAATCATTTTTTAAACTTGTACAAAATTCCATTTAAAAGAAAAAAAAGTCTTTTAAAACCTACAATTAGTTTTCTTCGGGAAGACAGCTCTGCAACAGTCTGACATTTAAGAAGATTTAATGTAATGTAAAGATGTAAAGCAATAGTCACACAACTAGAAGTGGCGGGTATAAAACTCCACTTTTTGGATTTTAGAGATCTTACTTATTTTGGCACAAAAAGAAATTAGAACTTACTTCACTGTCCTCCCAGGAGTCTGTTTACCAATCAGTTGGACGCACCATTCTCTTTCAGAGGGTTCACCTGCAAAACACCCTCTACTTTGACTTGCTAACTTGCTATCCCATAATGAGGTAAAGCTTATAAAACTCGACATATGATCTTTTAAATCCCTGTGGATGAGGATTTAACAGATCACATTAGAATTTATTAGAAAATGTTATACCTTATGAATACTGTCAGTGAAGAGGTCTCCAAACTTTCTAAACAAAGGGTCAGTTTATTGTCCTTCAGACTTTACAGGGACTGGACTGTGGCCTGCGGGAGTTGAAAATGTTCTAGCTTCAGTGGGAGTGATTTTTGGCATTAAATAATTCAAATCATAGTGTGAAGGTTCCACAGTCAGTGATGATTTGGGGAGCCATGTCTCCTGCCGGTGTTGGTCAGCTGTGTTTTACCAAGTCCAAAGTCAGCACAGCCCTCTACCAGGAAATTCCAGAGCACTTCATGCTTCCCTCTGCTGACCAGCTTTATGGAGATGCTGATTTCATTTTCCAGCAGGACTTGGCCCACACTGCCAAAAGAACCAATACCTGGTTTAATGATTATGGTATCACTGTGCTTAATTGGCCAGCAAACTCGCCTGACCTAAACCTCATAGAGAATTTGTGGGATATTGACAGGATGAAGATGAGAGACACCAGACCCAACAACGCAAACGAGCTGGAGACTGCTATCAAAGCAACCTGGGCTTCCATAACATCTCAGCAGTGCCACAGGCTGATCACCTCCATGCCATGATGCAGTAATTAATGGAAAAGGAGCCCCGATCAAGTATTGAGTGCATACTATACTTTACATAAACATCTTTTTCTGTAAGCCAACATTTCTGTATTAAAAATCCTTTTTTTATTGGTCATATGTAATATTCTAGTTTTCTGAGTTACTGAATTTTGGATTTTCACTTGCTGTAAGCCATAATCATCAAAATTAAAAGAAAGAAATACTTGAAACATTTCACTCTGTGTGTAATGAAGCTATATGATACTGTATATGAGTTTCACTTTTTGAATTGAATTACTGAAATAACAACTTTTTAATGATATTCTAATTTATTGAGATGCACCTGTATATAGTGATACCTAAGGGGGAATCTGAAATGAATGTATTCTAGTTAGTGGAGCATAGACCAATTGTTGGTAGGAGGCAGAAGAAAAACACAGGAAGCAAGAAAAGAATGGAGGGGAAGTGGGAAAGGCAGGGAAGTGGGAGTATGGTGAGATAGAAATGTAAAGTTGGTGGAGAGGGGATAAGGTGGATCCACCCAGGATTTATCAGTCATTAAAAGAGGAGATAAAATGGAGCAGTTGTTCTATAAAGAAAATGAAGGGGGAATGAGGCTCACATCAAGGGTCCTGAACTCATCCATAAAGGTAATCCAAGGCAGCTGATTATTCTCGAAGGCCTTAAATGTATCACGATACTGAGCTATCAATTCTCCTATTCTCATTAGTCAACAAATCTCAGCTACCCCTTCTAAAATGGTAGGGGTTGTGGTGGTATTTCAGTGCCTGGGTATTAAGGCTCTGGCCGTGGTAAGAAAAAAGTGGAGCAGTGATATTTTAGGTGAAGATAGCTGAAGATAAAGGGAATATCAAGAGGAAGGCTAGTTTGAGTGTAAAGGCATTGGTAGCTGTGGTTAGAGATGAGTGAATTATTCAAAAATTCGATTCGGCTGATTCGGCGAATTCGCGGAATAAATTTGATTCGAGTCGAATATATTCGCTGAGAATTTAACTTATAAAAAGGGTGTTTCTAGGCTTCAGAGAGCCTTTATATTAGTGCAGAACACTGTACCTTTAATTTAAATGCCCTTGGAGTCTGCTGGGGAAGAGAAATAATACTGTCAGTCAGTATGACATGCAGATGAGTGCCGTCGATCTTAGAATCACCGCACACTTCACTCATTTGGGCAGTCACGGGGCCAAAACCAGAGTGTGGAGCCACAGTGTGGCGGTGGAGGCAGCAGCAATGGGAGGCCATACAGCACCCTATGAAAAAATGGAACCCACCAGCAGTGTGAGGAGACCTGAAAGTGGCACATGGCAGAGTGTGGCGATGGAGACAGCAGCAATGGGAGGCCGTACAGGGACCCATGACACACTCTGGACCTGGCAGCAGCATGAGGAGGCGGTACAGGGGCCCATGACAGATTACGGGCCTGGCAGCAGCATGAGGAGTCGGTACGGGGGCCCATGGCAGATTACGGGCCTGGCAGCAGCAATGGGAGGCCATACAGCACCCTATGACAAAATGGAACCCACCAGCAGTGTGAGGAGACCTGAAAGTGGCACATGGCAGAGTGTGGTGATGGAGACAGCAGCAATGGGAGGCCGTACAGGGACCCATGACACACTCTGGACCTGGCAGCAGCATGAGGAGGCGGTACAGGGGCCCATGACAGATTACGGGCCTGGCAACAGCATGAGGAGTCGGTACGGGGGCCCATGGCAGATTACGGGCCTGGCAGCAGCAATGGGAGGCCCGTAATCTGCCAGCACCCTATGACAAAATGGAACCCACCAGCAGTGTGAGGAGACCTGAAAGTGGCACATGGCAGAGTGTGGCGATGGAGACAGCAGCAATGGGAGGCCGTACAGGGACCCATGACACACTCTGGACCTGGCAGCAGCATGAGGAGGCGGTACAGGGGCCCATGACAGATTACGGGCCTGGCAGCAGCATGAGGAGTCGGTACGGGGGCCCATGGCAGATTACGGGCCTGGCAGCAGCAATGGGAGGCCGTACAGGGACCCATGACACACTCTGGACCTGGCAGCAGCATGAGGAGGCGGTACAGGGGCCCATGACAGATTACGGGCCTGGCAGCAGCATGAGGAGTCGGTACGGGGGCCCATGGCAGATTACGGGCCTGGCAGCAGCAATGGGAGGCCCGTAATCTGCCAGCACCCTATGACAAAATGGAACCCACCAGCAGTGTGAGGAGACCTGAAAGTGGCACATGGCAGAGTGTGGCGATGGAGACAGCAGCAATGGGAGGCCGTACAGGGACCCATGACACACTCTGGACCTGGCAGCAGCATGAGGAGGCGGTACAGGGGCCCATGACAGATTACGGGCCTGGCAGCAGCATGAGGAGTCGGTACGGGGGCCCATGGCAGATTACGGGCCTGGCAGCAGCAATGGGAGGCCATACAGCACCATATGACAAAATGGAACCCACCAGCAGTGTGAGGAGACCTGAAAGTGGCACATGGCAGAGTGTGGCGATGGAGACAGCAGCAATGGGAGGCTGTACAGGGACCCATGACACACTCTGGACCTGGCAGCAGCAAGAGGAGGCGGTACAGGGGCCCATGGCAGAGTGGCGAAGCGTAAGCAGCTTAAATTGAAGGCCATACAGAGGCCTATGTTAAAAATAATAACATGTTTGGGGCATGATTCATGGCGGATTTAGTCAGTTGTGTCAGGAACTGGTGGTTTGAAATCCAGACTAATCCACGCCTGATTCATTTTCACAAACGTGAATCTCTCCACACTTTGGGTGGACAGTCGTGTCCTCCGCGGAGTTACAATACCTCCTGCCGCACTAAACACGCGCTCCGATGCCACGCTACTGGCCGGGCATGACAGCCTTTCAAGGGCAAATTCAGCTAGTTGGGGCCAAAGGTCAAGTTTCGTTGCCCAGTAGTCAAGGGGATTGTCTACCTCGGTTGGCAGGGTGCTGTCCAAGTAGGCCCAAGCCTGTTGTTTGAGGTCCTGCTCCAGGTCCACCTGATGCTGCTGCTGCTGCGGCTGGTTAGTAGTTTCCTCACTGCGCTGGTGAAGAAAGCTACTCATCATCGACTGCAGACTGAGGCAGCCGCTGCTGGTGGAGCTGCCACTGCTCCTACCACCCCACCCCTCCCCTGTTGCCATGGCAGCGGAACGCGAGCGCATAGGGCCCACAGTGTCTGAGGATGGACGTTGGCGCAGAAAGGCAGAGACCAACTGACTACATAGGTGGTTTTTATAGTACGTTATTTTGGCCTCCCTCTCAGCAGGTGTGAAAAAGGCCACCATTTTTGAACGGTAGCGAGGGTCCAACAAGGTGGACAGCCAAAAGTCATCCCTCTGTCTGATGGTTATTATTCGGCTGTCGCTACGCAAGCAACCGAGCATGCTATGGGCCATTTGTGCCAAGGAATGCGAGGGACTCCCTGCCTCCATCTCCACAGCATACTGCCACGGTGCGTCTGGGTCCTCTGTCTCCTCCTCCTCCTCTACCAGATGCTCCTGCTCCTCCACTCCTGTCCGCTGAGTGGAAAAACCACCCATTTCACTCAATAATTCCTGAGCACCAATGTCCTCCTCTACCTCCTCCTCTTCTTCCTGTCCTGCCCCCACAGGGGTCATGTGGCGTTGAGATCTGTGCGCCACGTCTACCGCACCCTGACCTGCCATTGTTAACAGCATTTGTTCCAGGACGTGCAACAGAGGAATGACGTCGTTCATCCCATAGTCCTGCCGACTCACGAATAGCGTGGCCTCCTCAAAGGGCCTGAGCAAGCGGCAGGTGTCACGCATGAGCTGCCAATGGCTGACATCTAAGTTACACAGGGGAGTACATTTATCCGCTTGTAACATCAGGAAATCGGTGATGGCCTTTCGCTGTTCGTAAAGGCGGTCTAACATATGTAGGGTTGAATTCCACCTTGTTGCAACGTCACAGCATGAGGAGTCGGTACGGGGGCCCATGGCAGATTACGGGCCTGGCAGCAGCAATGGGAGGCCTGTAATCTGCCAGCACCCTATGACAAAATGGAACCCACCAGCAGTGTGAGGAGACCTGAAAGTGGCACATGGCAGAGTGTGGCGATGGAGACAGCAGCAATGGGAGGCCGTACAGGGACCCATGACACACTCTGGACCTGGCAGCAGCATGAGGAGTCGGTACGGGGGCCCATGGCAGATTACGGGCCTGGCAGCAGCAATGGGAGGCCCGTAATCTGCCAGCACCCTATGACAAAATGGAACCCACCAGCAGTGTGAGGAGACCTGAAAGTGGCACATGGCAGAGTGTGGCGATGGAGACAGCAGCAATGGGAGGCCGTACAGGGACCCATGACACACTCTGGACCTGGCAGCAGCATGAGGAGGCGGTACAGGGGCCCATGACAGATTACGGGCCTGGCAGCAGCATGAGGAGTCGGTACGGGGGCCCATGGCAGATTACGGGCCTGGCAGCAGCAATGGGAGGCCCATAATCTGCCAGCACCCTATGACAAAATGGAACCCACCAGCAGTGTGAGGAGACCTGAAAGTGGCACATGGCAGAGTGTGGCGATGGAGACAGCAGCAATGGGAGGCCGTACAGGGACCCATGACACACTATGGACCTGGCAGCAGCATAAGGGGTCGGTACGGGGGCCCATGGCAGATTACGGGCCTGGCAGCAGCAATGGGAGGCCCGTAATCTGCCAGCACCCTATGACAAAATGGAACCCACCAGCAGTGTGAGGAGACCTGAAAGTGGCACATGGCAGAGTGTGGCGATGGAGACAGCAGCAATGGGAGGCCGTACAGGGACCCATGACACACTCTGGACCTGGCAGCAGCATGAGGAGGCGGTACAGGGGCCCAAGACAGATTACGGACCTGGCAGCAACATGAGGAGTCGGTACGGGGGCCCATGGCAGATTACGGGCCTGGCAGCAGCAATGGGAGGCCCGTAATCTGCCAGCACCCTATGACAAAATGGAACCCACCAGCAGTGTGAGGAGACCTGAAAGTGGCACATGGCAGAGTGTGGCGATGGAGACAGCAGCAATGGGAGGCCGTACAGGGACCCATGACACACTCTGGACCTGGCAGCAGCATGAGGAGTCGGTACGGGGGCCCATGGCAGATTACGGGCCTGGCAGCAGCAATGGGAGGCCCGTAATCTGCTAGCACCCTATGACAAAATGGAACCCACCAGCAGTGTGAGGAGACCTGAAAGTGGCACATGGCAGAGTGTGGCGATGGAGACAGCAGCAATGGGAGGCCGTACAGGGACCCATGACACACTCTGGACCTGGCAGCAGCATGAGGAGTCGGTACGGGGGCCCATGGCAGATTACGGGCCTGGCAGCAGCAATGGGAGGCCCGTAATCTGCCAGCACCCTATGACAAAATGGAACCCACCAGCAGTGTGAGGAGACCTGAAAGTGGCACATGGCAGAGTGTGGCGATGGAGACAGCAGCAATGGGAGGCCGTACAGGGACCCATGACACACTCTGGACCTGGCAGCAGCATGAGGAGGCGGTACAGGGGCCCATGACAGATTACGGGCCTGGCAGCAGCATAAGGAGTCGGTACGGGGGCCCATGGCAGATTACGGGCCTGGCAGCAGCAATGGGAGGCCCGTAATCTGCCAGCACCCTATGACAAAATGGAACCCACCAGCAGTGTGAGGAGACCTGAAAGTGGCACATGGCAGAGTGTGGCGATGGAGACAGCAGCAATGGGAGGCCGTACAGGGACCCATGACACACTCTGGACCTGGCAGCAGCATGAGGAGGCGGTACAGGGGCCCATGACAGATTATGGGCCTGGCAGCAGCATAAGGAGTCGGTACGGGGGCCCATGGCAGATTACGGGCCTGGCAGCAGCAATGGGAGGCCCGTAATCTGCCAGCACCCTATGACAAAATGGAACCCACCAGCAGTGTGAGGAGACCTGAAAGTGGCACATGGCAGAGTGTGGCGATGGAGACAGCAGCAATGGGAGGCCGTACAGGGACCCATGACACACTCTGGACCTGGCAGCAGCATGAGGAGGCGGTACGGGGGCCCATGGCAGATTACGGGCCTGGCAGCAGCAATGGGAGGCCCGTAATCTGCCAGCACCCTATGACAAAATGGAACCCACCAGCAGTGTGAGGAGACCTGAAAGTGGCACATGGCAGAGTGTGGCGATGGAGACAGCAGCAATGGGAGGCCGTACAGGGACCCATGACACACTCTGGACCTGGCAGCAGCATGAGGAGGCGGTACAGGGGCCCATGACAGATTACGGGCCTGGCAGCAGCATAAGGAGTCGGTACGGGGGCCCATGGCAGATTACGGGCCTGGCAGATGACGACGAGGCTGCCAAGTGCGATCAGCCTCATCATCATCAATTAGGGTCTCCGCCTCACTACTAGCCCCCTCGGCTGCGTGTGGGTCAGGAGACAGACCTGTCTCTAGACCGGCTACCGAGCCACTCTCCTCGCCAGTACTTCTTCGCCTGGCTGCTGAAGAGGCGGATGTCTCCCCCCGTTCCTGACCGCCCTCTGTTAGCTCTTCCTCACTGTACAGTGGGGCTGAGCCCACAGCATGCGATACTTCGCTTGGTGAGGGAACACCAAAGGACAGGGGCAGGTAGAGGACACGTGATTTCAGTGGGCTTGCTCCCGGGCCATGCCAACTAACGGTTGTGTCTGACGTACCCACCGACCGTTGGCTGTAGGTGTCAGAGGTGACCTGGGAAGAGGAAGACGACCGAGCCAACCAATCGATGATGGCAGGGTTGTCGGTGGAGACACGACCGCTGGATGACACCGGGAGCACTGGCCTCTGGCTGCGACTAGTCCTGCCTCGACCCCTTCCTCTGCTGCCACGTCTGCTCGCTCCTGAAACATTGCCTCCTCTGCCACTCCTCTGCGTGTTGTCTGACATACTCTTTAATTCAACGATTCTGTGTCCCTGAGTAACGATTCTGTGTCCCTGAGTAACGATTCTGTGTCCCTGAGTAACAATTCTGTGTCCCTGAGTAACAATTCTGTGTCCCTCAGTAACGATTCTGTGTCCCTCAGTAACAATTCTGTGTCCCTGAGTAACAATTCTGTGTCCCTGAGTAACGATTCTGTGTTCCTGAGTAACGATTCTGTGTCCCTCAGTAACGATTCTGTGTCCCTGAGTAACAATTCTGTGTCCCTGAGTAACAATTCTGTGTCCCTCAGTAACGATTCTGTGTCCCTCAGTAACGATTCTGTGTCCCTGAGTAACAATTCTGTGTCCCTGAGTAACAATTCTGTGTCCCTGAGTAACGATTCTGTGTCCCTGAGTAACGATTCTGTGTCCCTCAGTAACGATTCTGTGTCCCTCAGTAACGATTCTGTGTCCCTGAGTAACGATTCTGTGTCCCTGAGTAACGATTCTGTGTCCCTCAGTAACAATTCTGTGTCCCTGAGTAACAATTCTGTGTCCCTGAGTAACAATTCTGTGTCTGTCCCTGAGTAACAATTCTGTGTCCCTGAGTAACAATTCTGTGTCCCTGAGTAACAATTCTGTGTCCCTGAGTAACAATTCTGTGTCCCTGAGTAACGATTCTGTGTCCCTGAGTAACAATTCTGTGTCCCTGAGTAACAATTCTGTGTCCCTGAATAACAATTCTGTGTCCCTCAGTAACGATTCTGTGTCCCTCAGTAACGATTCTGTGTCCCTGAGTAACAATTCTGTGTCCCTGAGTAACAATTCTGTGTCTGTCCCTGAGTAACAATTCTGTGTCTTTCCCTGAGTAACAATTCTGTGTCCCTGAGTAACAATTCTGTGTCCCTGAGTAACGATTCTGTGTCACTGAGTAACGATTCTGTGTCCCTGAGTAACGATTCTGTGTCCCTCAGTAACGATTCTGTGTCCCTGAGTAACAATTCTGTGTCCCTGAGTAACGATTCTGTGTCCCTGAGTAACGATTCTGTGTCCCTCAGTAACAATTCTGTGTCCCTGAGTAACGATTCTGTGTCCCTGAGTAACAATTCTGTGTCCCTGAGTAACAATTCTGTGTCCCTCAGTAACGATTCTGTGTCCCTCAGTAACGATTCTGTGTCCCTGAGTAACAATTCTGTGTCCCTGAGTAACAATTCTGTGTCTGTCCCTGAGTAACAATTCTGTGTCTTTCCCTGAGTAACAATTCTGTGTCCCTGAGTAACAATTCTGTGTCCCTGAGTAACGATTCTGTGTCACTGAGTAACGATTCTGTGTCCCTGAGTAACGATTCTGTGTCCCTCAGTAACGATTCTGTGTCCCTGAGTAACAATTCTGTGTCCCTGAGTAACGATTCTGTGTCCCTGAGTAACGATTCTGTGTCCCTCAGTAACAATTCTGTGTCCCTGAGTAACGATTCTGTGTCCCTGAGTAACAATTCTGTGTCCCTGAGTAACAATTCTGTGTCCCTGAGTAACGATTCTGTGTCCCTGAGTAACAATTCTGTGTCCCTGAGTAACAATTCTGTGTCCCTGAGTAACAATTCTGTGTCCCTCAGTAACAATTCTGTGTCCCTGAGTAACAATTCTGTGTCCCTGAGTAACAATTCTTTGTCTGTCCCTGAGTAACAATTCTGTGTCCCTGAGTAACAATTCTGTGTCCCTGAGTAACAATTCTGTGTCCCCGAGTAACGATTCTGTGTCCCTGAGTAACAATTCTGTGTCTCTGAGTAACGATTCTGTGTCCCTCAGTAACAATTCTGTGTCCCTGAGTAACAATTCTGTGTCTGTCCCTGAGTAACGAATCTGTGTCCCTGAGTAACAATTCTGTGTCCCTGAGTAACAATTCTGTGTCCCTGAGTAACGATTCTGTGTCCCTAAGTAACGATTCTGTGTCCCTAAGTAACGATTCTGTGGCCCTAAAGTCTCTTTTGCCCTAACTCTGTCCCTAATACAGACAGGTCTGTCTCTCTTGAATGACCGGAGGCTAATGGAGATTTGTAAGATGGCCGCAATTTATAGGTCCACCATTACACAGTGCTGGCTGGCTGGCTGCTGATTGGCTAATGCGATCACATGTCATGAATGAATGCATTATGGGTCAGTGCGCCTTGTCTGCGCGCCTTCCCAGAGATCCCCGCTCCGTCGCCACACATGTCGCCGCCATTTTTGGGAAAATTCGATTCGTGCATCCGTAGTTTGCTAATTTTCGGATTCGGCGCGAATCGAATTTTTCCTGATCTTCGAAACGAATTCCACTTCGCCATGTTCGATTCGCTCATCTCTAGCTGTGGTGACCTAAGTGTGTATATGGGCTGTCTAATCCCAAAAGAGTTTAAGCAAGTGACATTCCCACCAGATGTGGGTTGAAGTGTCAGTGGTGGAGTGGCAGTGCTAGCAAAGGTTGGGTGTACTTGGGAAATGTTAGGACAATTTATGTGGGGACCTATCACAGTGAGTTATTAGATAAAAATTGTGTTTAGCATTTATTAGCAAGGCATCTACTGATTGTGTAAGCCTCTTACCGTTATATATTCTTCATTTTCAGTAGTTGACCTTCTGTAGGCAACCTCATATACCAGGCTTTCATTCACATGTGGTGTATTCCAACTTATAATTAAACCTTGATTTGGAGTCCTGTATATATAATATATTGTCGGAGGTCTCAGTTTTACTAAGAAGAGTGAAAATATCTCCATCATTACAGTTGTTCATATCATTAAAGTGGTAGAAAACATCACATAGTAACTTGTACCTACAGGTAAACTTATAATAAAGCTCCTAGATTGTAAGCTCCAAGGAGCAGGGCCCTCAAATCCCTCTTGTATTGAACTGTATTGTTGCTGTATTGCCTCCCATTATATTGTAAAGCGCTTAGCAAACTGCTATATAAATCCTGTATAATAATAATAATAATACCTGTAGGTACAAGGAATATCTCCTAAAAGTGCACCATTTAGGAGATGTGCACTATTTCTGCAGCCGGTAATGTCACTGGCTCATTTGTACGGCACTCTGAAGGGATGGCATACCGAGTATGCCATCCCTTCAGAGCTCTGAGCTGCAACCTTGACTCGCATGTGCATGCACAGGAGTGACATCATTGCATTTCAGCCATTAAAACGCCCGGAGCCCACGAGCCCAGACGGAAGATCAGGTATAGATGGAAGCCTTTTCAATGGTGACAGAGCGCCACTGGGGAGTGCATACTAGAACAATATATAGTGTCAAAGCAAGTGAGCGCTAGAAAGAATCTGAAAGCAGCTAGCACAAATGGTGAACCTACTAAATCCACAAATCAACATACAATCATAAAGAGTGCAGTGCTACACTCTTTATGATTGTATACTAGCACAATATGCTCTTAACTTGCAGGGATCTTTCCTTTTTTTCTATGCTGACTTTACTACCGCTTTAACTTTTAGAGTATAGCTATTTGAATACTTGAATGTTTACCTGAATAAAAAAAACTTACCAATAGAATTGGCACGTCTAAACAAAGTGAAGGGCTTTATGTTCTTAGACCTGTCTGTTACCACAATTAGAAGTTCAATCTGATCGTCAATGGATTTTTTCAGTTGGAATTGGCATCCAACATTCAAGCCATCTCCGTTAGTGATATACGAATGACAGCCATTTCCAGCGTCTATTAAGTTCTCCAGCCTAAATAACCAAAGAGTATACGTTGGCATATGATTTTAACAGGTATTCTGACATAGGTCCAAAACATACTGAAATGTTTGAGGTACCTCAGGAGCATTACTAATTGGTAAAGCAATTGTTTCAGCTTGTGATTTTTTTTAAAGTACACCTAAACCTTTACATAATGACCTTATTCCATAAAATCCCATTGTTACCTTTCATTGATCGGTCTTTTCAATTCAGTGCTGCTGATCCCCTCCAAATGCTTTCAGCCATTTCCTGCCTACATGCACTTGTCCTAGCATCAGCTGCACGTCAGTGCCCTGGCTACCTGATAGTGATAATAGTGAGCCATGCTCGATGTGTGCCGGCACGGCCACTTTTAGATTTAACTGAGGGGTACATGTGGCATGGCGGCACAGTGGCTTAGTGGTTAGCACTTCTGCCTTGCAGTAATTGGGTCATGGGTTCAGTTCCCAACCATGGCGCCTCCTGAATGGAGTTTGCATGTTCTCCCTGTGTTCGCGTGGGTTTCCGCCGGGTACTCCAGTTTCCTCCCACACTCCAAAGACATGCTGGTAGGTTAATTGGCTCCTGTCTAAATTGTCCTAGTTTCATCCCTGGCCACACGGGATTTCCTGCATGGTAGGGGTTGGGGAAAGACCTGGCAACCTACCCTGTAAAATAATTGCTAAGAGAATGCATGGAAAAAGTCACTTACGAGTGACGGTCCATGCAATTGCCAAGGGTCGGATACGACTGAATGGATAGATAGACATGTGGCATAAACTAGACACGGTAAAAGATGGAAATAGTTTAAACCTTGTCTTTGGGAAAAGCAAACTCAAATACACTGGCTTAGGACCTTAATTAGAAGAAAATCTACTATTCTGGTTATGATAAAAAGATGCCAGTGCAGCCTAACATGCATCTGATGACTACTGTCGTTGTAAGTAACATACAGTACTAAAAGAAAAATACAATAGTTAAAATAATTAAAAAAAGGTATTTAAATATTTTTTATTCCTTTTCTTCATTTGTCAACTTATAAAAAACAAGTAAGGAATTTTGTAAAAGCACACACAAAAGCCTTGTTTGTATTTAATGTATGTATGTATGTAAAATGTAAAACCTATTTAGTAGAGCAGTTTAGTGACAGAAGTAACTGACAAATACTGTTGATGCTTAATTTACCCTGGACATCTAGGCTTCAATTACCTCTGTCCACTAAAAGGTTAAAGGAGTTCTATAATGGATTTCATTCAATTAGGTTTTAGCATTTTTGAAGTTTATACTTTTTTATTAAAACTGTTTTATTACTATACATATCCATTGTTTGTTTTCACATAACCATTTAATATATGACAAAAGATTCCCAAAGCACTATGGGTTACTAAAGAGTGCAACAGTCAGCTTGCCTATGGACTTGGTGTTCTTGAAGTCTAGGACTGAGCCCTCTGATAAGGAATGTGTCTCTGCAACTGGTAACTCAGATGTGCATGAACATTTCATTTTCTTCACCTTCTGATCTCTTAACTGTTTTTTTTCAGCATGGGGAGAGCAATGAAAGAAACCTACAGCTCCATCTGCTGGTTGAATAAAAGACTGCACAATAATCACATGCAATATTTCACATTTACACAACTAGAAACAGTTTTTAATGACGTTCCTTTTAGTCCTGACATAATAGGAAAAGAATGTACAGGACCACTATACTTTCCCTTTAATAGAGAATAATGCAGATAGGGCTTGAGTATCATATGTAGCCTTATCAGGACAGGCACAAATGTAGACATGTACTTGTAACATAACTTACTCTGCTGGACCATTGTATGGTTTGTTCTTATCCTTCGCCCTGCATAACAAATTAAAAAAAGAAAAAACATTTAAAGAGCACATCAATATTGTTATGGTATATATTGCTAATACAATTTAAATAAATCAACATTTTATATTGATTTTCATAATTCCTTTTATTATATAATTATTTATTTCTATATATTATGTATATTTTTTTCTATTATATATATATATATATATATATATATAAGCATTATTGTTATGATTTATTCATTTTTTGCATTACTTATTTACTATATTCTTGCCACCTCATCATATAGTTTTTCTTTTTTACCAACCAGTAATGCAAGCTGTAGTTAACATTGGCTGGAACGATTTCAGCAGGCTGCCATGTGCAGGTGACATACTCCAGATGGTACCAAACACAACTTAAATTTCTCACTGAAGTGTTTCCTTCACCTGTTAATAAAATTAAGAGAGTAACATAACAATAGAACCTAAATAGAAAAAATATTAATATACAGAGTATTAATCTGAATCATTGTTATCTGATTAAAATACATACAGAATAAAGGCAAAGCTTTCATTTATACAATACTTATAAGGCTTCAGGAGTAGAAGTACATCACTGTCATTTTGGAATTCTCAGTGTGTTTTAAAGGGATTTCCAGTTTTTGGATACCTCTGAGTGTTTAAAACTCTTTTGGGATGTATCTATAAAAATTAAAGAGCTATTTGTCCTGTGAATCTACATTTATTCTGTGCAAATGGGAGCAAACTCAGATGTTATTAGGTTATTTTCTCTTCAGGTTTATTCATACAGAAAAAAGTAAATCAGGAAAATACTGCATTATGACCATCAGCTGGAGCAGATAATAGGAAATAAATACTTATTTCCTTTGATCATCAGCTCAATCCAATGGCCATAATGAGTGTTTTGTCCTTGCTACATGTTTTCCTGTGTGTAATTCAACATGCAGCTAAACCCTCCTATACTGCAATAAGCCATACTGAATGTGATCCCGAAGCTTTATTAACAAAACAGGGTGAGGTGAAAATAATAAGAAAAACAGATGAAAAATACATAGAAACAATGTAAGAACATACAGAAAACGCAATAAATAGTTAAGCTATAGATGGCGACAAGTGATTCTCACCAGCGATGCTGCCTTTAGGGGATGCAAAAGGATGCATGTTTTAGTCCAACAAGTGCTCTTATATCTGGCTCCTTCTCTCCCAGTTTCTAAGATGGAGTCTGAGCTTCCAGAATGCACCTCCATCTATTTCCTCTCTCTCAGAATTATGGGAGTATTTATTTAAATTGGAACTTCAGTCATTTTATATACTTGGCTTTGTTTGCATGGTCTCCTCCTCTTTTGCAAGAAATGGAACATAAGACATTTTTTCTCTGCCTAAATACCTTTTTCTATGCTTCCTCTCTTTCCCCAGTGTCATTCACCTAGGCAATTGACATGTCCTGTGGTCCGGCCACAGATCCCAGGAGTCTTTGGGCTTTTTTTTTCTCCCTTAGAGGAGAGAGCAGGAGGCAGGCTGGAGAAAGGCTAGAAACGGGCTGAAGGATGGCTTGAGGCAGGCTGGAGGATGGGTTGAGGGCGGAGATGAAATCCTGCATCAGAGGAAGAGAGACTTTGCATAGTGCGCAGTTTCAGCAGCTATAGGCTTTGAGCACATGTGAGATTACAGGCTTGTGGGGGGAGCAACAAAGGAAATATACCGGAACAGAGTTTCCAGGAATTGATTTGCCCACAGTTGAAATGGCTGCATACAGGACGTCAGTAAGTAAGAACACAGGAACATTTTTATATAGAAAGAGCAATGTTTATTAGCATGAAACTTGCTAATAGGATTGGCACTATTTTAAAAGCCTGAAAATTATTTTTTATTAATTTAGAAGGTTTGCCTGGAGTTCCTCTCTAAACAGTTCCTAGTTTCTGTAAAACTAGTGATCAAATTTGATATTGCAGGCAGGACAGGCATAACATATTTCCCTGCTGGAGGCAGAACATGCAGTATTTTCCCTAATCACTCTCATTTTAATGAATGAGTAACATTCAACCCGGAGAGACAATAGCCTAATAACATTATGCTCATTCGCACAGAAGGAAAGTACATGCAGTTTCATGGGACTAATATTTCAGCAATTGATTTTATAATTTCACCCCTTTCCTAATAACATAGCTTATCCTGGTGCTTCAGTGGCTGCTTGCGGTTTCAGAACCCATGTAGAGTACGGCCCACTGGTGAGATCTGGAACTTCATCTCTTTCATGCTGAAGAAATGACACTTTGAATATTTTATTTTATATGGGGATAGCAATATAAAGGTTCAGTGTAGACCAGTGAATAAAAAAGCAGTGGTTGTTTTGAGCACCATACTTTTGGAACCAGAGGTCTTGGCACATTGAAATTTGGAGAATTATGGAATGATTTCAGCCTAGTGGTAAGATACTACTGTTTTTGTCAGGATAATATTTGTTAAGACAAAAAGACTATGTTTAGGGAATACATTTAGGGGTAATGCCAAGGTTTGCAAGATGTTTTGTGGATTACTTTTTTTGCTGTGATAAACTTTTTTTTGGGTGTTAAAACTGAACTCCAGGCAAATCAGCTAAATACAGAGATGAAATGCATATAATAAGGGAGCTGGTTTACCTGCTAAAGAATATGTCCATTCAGTCCTGAGATTTGTAGAGCTCTGCTAAACATAACTTGGTGGATTACACTTGTTAAAGTGGACCATCACCCCAAAAAAACAAATTATTTGCAGCTGACTCCAGCCCCTTCCCTCTCCCTCAATTAGTATATATGTACACACAGTATGTAGGGATCTGCTGCCCTCTACTGTCTGTATATGTAAGTGGCTGTGCTAGTTAATTACCACATAGTTGGTTATAGACAGCTACTCTCTGTCCCAGCTAGCTGAGCCAGAAACCCCAATTGAAGGACTGTGATGTTTTTTTAATGTGGATTTTCGAGGATGTAGAGACAGAATTGAGATAAACTGAGACAACCTTATATGCACAGGAGCTGCAGCTGCTGTTGCTGTATTTCACCCAGACCAGAAGCAGAGACTATTAGGTAATTATTCCTATGTTCTGATAGTTTAACAAAAGCTTCCCATAGCTTGAATCCTTGTAACAAACATTTTTTACCTATTATTGTTAGGTTAGGTTTTACCTGTTATTATTTCACAGTGCCAGATAGCAAGGTCTGTGCTACTGTATGTGTGTAGTGGTCTCCTTCTAGTATATTAGTTGGTGAACCTATTTAATGCAACAGATCCTTTTAATGTTGTTAATCCTGTCCCTTTTGGTCTAGGATTCTTTGGCTAGTTTTAGCTCAGGGCTCAATAGCAAACAGAAACCAGAGATATTCCTTGTGTCAGAGGGACAGGGAGGGTAGAAGAGCAGGAGGGGTTTATCTATATATAAAAAATGATTTCCTAGTGAACAAGATGGACGACATTGAAAATGGGGTATGGGGTGAGGTGAAATCCCTGTGGGTGGAACTCCAAAGGGAAGAGCCAACTGGAAAAATAATAGTGGAGGTATGCTGCAGTCCTCCTAATCTGAAGGATAAGGAGGAGTTGGATCTCCTATCTCAGTTATAAATGGCAGGGAGGCAGGACAATGTCATCACAATGGGGCACTTCAACTATCCAGACATTGACTGGGCGGAAGGAAAAGCTCACTCATATAAGGTTCGTCATTTCTTAAATGTCTTACAGGACAACTGCATGAGCCAATTGGTGGATTCCCCGACTAGAAAAAAATGCATTGCTAGATCTGTTAGTTACAAATAACACAGATCTGGTGGTCACTGATGTGGAAATATGAGAAAACATGGGAACCAGCAATCACAGGGCAATTACATTCAGCATAAATCATAGGATAAGGAGGTACAAGGGTAGTACACATACATTAAACTTCAAGAGAGCCAACTTTTCTAAATTACGCTCAGCACTACAAGGTAGTAAATGGGACCAAATCCTTAAATCATTGAACACTGAAGAAAAATGGGAGTACTTTAGGAACATAAAAAATAAGAGTATCATCCAGTGAATTCCAATGGGCAATAAATACAAAATAGTGAAGGTTAAACTTGGGTGGCTAAATTTTAATGTAAAAGGACAAATCAAAGAGAAAAAAAAGGACCTTTAAGGAATATAAGGCCAAGGGGTCATTGTCAGTATTCCAACACTACAAGGAATGCAATAAAAAGTGTAAGAACGCAATCAGGAAAGCTAAAATAGACTGCAAGAGACACATAGCAGAGGAGAGTAAAATAAAAAACCCAAGAAATGTTTTAAGTATATTAACAGTAAAAAAGCAAAGTCAGAGCATATTGGCCCCATAAAGGATGTTGAAGGGAAGTTGGTTACAAATGACAAGGAGAAGGCAACTGTACTAAACATATTCTTCTCCTTGGTTTTTACAAGGGAAAAGGAGGGGTATAACAATCAAGACTGTATCACATTGCAGAATGCACCTTGTGGCTAACTGAAGCCAGTGTCTGAAAAAGACTAGAAAATCTTAACATAATTAAATCACTAGAACTGGATGGCTTACACCCAAGAGTCCTCAAAGAACTCTGTCAGGTTATAACCAGACTGCTATAACTAATTTTTATGAACAGTATACTTACGGGAATGGTACCAGCTGATTGGTGAAGGGCCAACGTGGTGCCAATATTCAAATATTCAGAGACATATACCTGGGAACTACAGGCTAGTTAGTCTAACATCAATAGTATGTAAACTATTGAAGGGGATAATAAGGGACTATATCCAAGCATAATTTTCTCCACGGCTTCTCCAAACCCTTTAATGTCTGTTACATGTGCTCAGGGTGAACCTGCTCTCATTTGTGAAAACAACAGGGCACTAATGGCAGACTTGCCAATTGTGGTGTTCATTGGCAAATGTCAATTGAGCTTTATAGTTCTGGGTAGTTAGCACAGGACCCATTAGAGGACGTCAGGCCCTCAGGCCACCCTCATGAAGTCTGTTTCTGATTGTTTGGTCAGAGACATTCACACCAGTGGCGTGCTGGAGATCATTTTGTAGGGCTCTGGTAGTTTTCATCCTGTTTCTCCTTGCACAAAGGAGCAGATACCGGTCCTGTTGATGGGTTAAAGACCTTCTACGGCCCTGTCCAGCTCTCCTAGAGTAACTGCCTGTTTCCTGGAATCTCCTCCATGCTCTTGAGACTGTGCTGGGAGGCACAGCAAACCTTCTGGCAACGGCACGTATTGATGTGCCATCCTGGAGGAGTTGGACTGCCTAGGCAACCTCTGTAGGGTCCAGGTATCGCCTCATGCTACCAGTAGTGACACTGACCCTAGGCAAATGCAAAACTAGTGAAAAACAGTCAGAAAAGATGAGTAGGGAAAAAAATGTCAGTGGCCTCCACCTGTAAAACCATTCCTGTTTAGGGATCGTCTCATTGTTGCCCATCTAGTGCACCTGTTGTTAATTTCATTAACACCAAAGCAGCTGAAACTGATTAACAACCCCTTCTGCTACTTAACTGACCAGATCAATATCCCAGGAGTTAATTGTCTTGATGCTATACTCTGATTAAAAAGTGTTCCTTTTTTTGAGCAGTGTGTATATGTTGTGACAGTGTGGGGCTCTGTTACTGTGGAAATGGGTTTGAAAAGGACACAGGAATCTCAAGCAGTCAGTTTGAGAGGCTCCAGCAAATGTTTTGAGAGTAGAGAAAGCTGAAACTGATTAACAACCCCCTCTGCTACTTAACTGACCAGATCAATATCCCAGCTGCATCCAACATCAACTGCCTTACATCACCAAGTGCAATGCAAAGCGTTGGATGAAGTTGTGTAAAGTACGAAGCCACTGGACTCTAGAGCAGTGGAGATGTGTTTTCTGATTAACCACTTGGCATTTATACCCCCTTCCTGCCCAGGCCAATTTTCAGCTTTCAGCTTTTCACACAAATAGAACTTTCTTTTGGTGGTATTTAATCACTGCTGGGTGTTTTATATTTTTGCGCTATAAACAAAAAAAGAGCAAAAAATGTGAAAAAAAAAATGTTTTTCTTTGTTTCTATTATAAAATTTTGCAAATAGGTAATTTTTCTCCTTCACTGATGTGCGTTGATGAGGTTGCACTGATAGGCAGCACTGATGGGCACTGATAGGCGGAACTGATGAGCTGGCACTGATGATGATGATGCACTGCTATGCAACAATGATGGGCACTGACAGGCAGCAATGATGGGCACTGATAGGCACTGATGGGTGGCACTAACTGGCAGCACTGCTGGGTGGCACTGCTGGGCAGCACTGATGGGTGGCAATGATGGGGGGCACTGCTGGGTGGCACTGTTGGGTACAGGTGGGTGGCAGTGATGGGCACTGCTGGGTGGCACTGCTGGGCACTGATCATCGGCGCCGATCCATCCTCTGACAAATGCCGGTAATCGACACTACTTTCCATACTCTGTAACAGCGTGAGGAAAGTGCAGCTGATAACCGGCAACTGCATTTATCGGTGATCTGCTGTGTCATTGGACACAGCTGATCACGTGGTAAAAGGCCACTGTGATTGGCCTTTTACCACATCATGTGATCAGCTGTGTGCATAGGACACAGCGGTTATGGAGATCGCTGGGTGCACCCCCCCGGGGGTGCACAGGAGGGCGCGTTCTGGGAGGACGTTATATGACGCCCTCCCAGGACTGGAGAACCGTGCTGTAGCCGTCATTTGGCTATAGCAAGGTTGGCAAGTGGTTAATCACACTTCTCTGTCTAGAAATCCAATGGACATGTCTGGGTTTGGTGGTTGCCAGGAGAACGGTACTTGCCTGGCCGCATTGTGCCAAGTGTAAAGTTTGGTGAAGGGGGATTATGGGGTGGGATTGTTTTTCAGGGGCTGGGCTTGGCCCCTTAATTCCAGTGAAGGGAACTCTTAAGGTGTCAGCATACTAAGACATTTTGTACAATTTCATGCCCCCAACTTTGTGGGAACAGTTTGGGGATGGCCCCTTCCTGTTCCAACATGGCTGCGCACCAGTATGTCAGGGCTCCAGGGTATGACCAGAGGTATGTGACTGACGCAGGGAAACGCAGGCTTCAGATATTTTATAAACAATACGATTTATTAACACTAACAATACATAAATGCAGTGCAATACTAAAACATAACACAGTGCAACAAACCAAACCACCCACAGATAACTATACATACAATGCAAGCGTCGTCAGGCAGGCCGGGTCAATAGCAAACGGGCAGGTAGGAACAGGAGGAGCAGGCAGAGAGTAGTCAGGTCACGAGCCGGGTACAGCAACTAACAGGCAGGTAGGTACAGGGGGTCAGGCAGAGAATGGTCGGGGTCACAAGCCAGGGATCAGAACAGGAGAAGTCAGCAGAGGTCAGGATCAAACAGGGTCAGCAACAAGACAGGAACAGGGACAGGAACAGGAACAGGAATGCAGGAACAAGATACAGGGCCCAGGAAAAACACACACACCAAGGCAAAGACTGCAGGTCTGGCCATCACTTAAATACACCTGCATAAGCAGTTTCAGGTGTTTGGCTGGCTGCAGGGTTGAGTCTCTGATTGCTGGGAGCACCCGCTGGCCAGCCCTGGTACTGCAGCCCACAAGGCAGGTGAGTCCCACCATTACTGGCAAGTCCATTCCTGACACAGTGTACAAAGCAAGGTCCATAAAGACATGGATGAGCGAGTTTGGGGTGGAGGAACTTGACTGGGCTGCACAGAGTTTTTTTTACTTCTTTCTTGCTTAAAGAAAGAATGACATTGGGCTCGAATCCACATGTATGCAAATGTGCTGAAGGGCCTGGCCTTTGGACATGGTAGAGATCTTTGGCACATCTGCGGATGTGCAGGGTTATGCAAAGATGCAGTTATAGCCCCAGATCTGAGTGTGTAGGCAGGTACAGTCTTCTTTCTCTGCTGTAGGTGGTGCCCAACCGGAGTATCACAGCCTGGAGAGAAAGTTAAGAGAAACTTGGTCTCTTTTGTGGTTCCTGGAGGCAGCATTCCAGTTGGCTATGCTGCATTCAGGTAATCTTTGGTGGCTATCTTTGGGTCATCTGAGTCTTTAAAAGTCCCTTGCCCCCAGGTTTTAGCATGCATTTTGCGAAGTGGCTAGTATTGGGAAAGAGCACCCACCTGTAAGGGAAAGTGATAATGGCAGGGAAAGGTTCCTGACGAGCAGAGACAGCCTAGGGACTCGCAAACCTGTACTGTAGCCTCCCTTTTGGGACGGGACTGTCCATGCTGCATTCTTTGAAGGCAGACGCTGTCGGTGCATCTTTACCTGCTGCTTCATTGCCAAGAACTGAACTGTGAGTGTTACCCTTAGCAGTGCTCTCCCGCTGGGCTTGTTTGTAGTTGGCATTTCCTGCAATACAAGTTCAAAGTTTATCTACTACTGGACTGCGTGCAGATGTGCCATAGGTCTCTGCCAGGTTCTGCCCATATGCTGGATGTTTAGAGATGGTATCGCCAGTATTACAGGAACTGAATTTCCTCTTTAAGGAATATAGTGGTATTCTCACTGCACCCCAGCTTGTTGAATAGACAATAAAAGAGCAGCAGCAAACTGATAAGGTCATCTTTCTGTTGTCTCTGCTCATATCTTTAAGTATGCTCCTTGTCAGTACATTTGCATGCACCACATCTGATTGGCTGTTAGTCCAGACCCCTGCTTCTCAATCTAAATTCTGCAGACTTCATGAAAAATATAGGCATAGACACTTACATGAAGTACATTAAAGTTGATGTAAAGGCTGAAGGTTGTTTACCTTCATGCATTCTATGCATGAAGGTAAAACACCTTCTATGTGCTTCTCCCTCTACTCCCCCCCCACTACTCACCTGAGCCCCCTCCCAATCCAACGATGTACACAAGATCCTCATTGGCAAGGGGAACCATTGGCTCAATCACAGCCAGTAAGCCAATGAGGAGAGAACCGGGGCAGGGCCGAGATGCTGCTCTATGTGTCTTATGAATGCATAGACCCAAGCTTGACAGCAAGCACTCTCACCAGTGCCCCCATTGCAAGCGGCTTGCTATTGTGGGTATTGGGGGCACTTGTCAAGGGAGAGGAACCAGGAGTGCCAGCAGGGGACCCGAGAAGAGAAGGATTGGGGCTGTTCTGTGGAACACCATTGCACAGAGCAGGTAAGTATGACATGTTTGGTTTTTTTTAAAGCCGAACCTTTAAAATCACTTTAAATGATGTATTAATGAAATCAGAGCTGGGTTAATCTGTGCCTTTTGTATCTGCCTGGAATTCAGTTTTAATAGTATGTACATTCTATTGACAAAATGGTACCGTGCTTACATTTATACTTCCAAAAGATAGTGTAAAATGCAGAATTAGGTGTTGCTTCTTAAAGCAGAGCTCCAGTCTCCTGTGAAAAAAAATAAAAGCAGCTAGAAAAACTGTAGCTGCTGACTTTTAAAAACAGCCACTCACCCATCCCACGATCCAGCTGTGTGCTCACCCCAGCCAGGTACACCAGCCTCTGTCCCCAGCACCGGTAAGTCATCTGTGGGCACATGGCTGTGACAGCTTGCAGCTTCACAGCCAGGGGCCCACTGCGCAAGCGTGAGCAGCACTTTGAATGGTCTCACCTCTGCTCACCAAAGGTGCCAATTCTTTACTGTGAGTGGAGGACAAGTCCTTAAAGGAGAACCTCTCCTTTTAGGTGGAGCTCTGCTTTAAGGCAGACATGTGTTAATTGACAGAGGGTTTCAAATAGGTAACAGCTTGTATTCAGATAGGAGATTTTGTTTAAAACCAAATATATTACTGATATTAATTTAAATGAAGTATTACCTGCTGCCAACTGTGTATGAAGACTGATTCCTTTTGATTCCATGTCACTGCATGTGGAATTAGATCCTACAGTTCAAAAGAAGTTGACATTAATTTTTCATAGTAAAGTGGGCAAAAGGGAACTAAACATCCTTTCCTGTAGAACCACTCAAAGTATACTAATTTAAAGAAAATATTACCGTTGATCAGTCTAGAACACTGGCGTTTAGGTTCACAACAGGCTTTAAAATCAAGTGACAAATTGTTCAGATCCACAATGAGGTACAGAGGGATGTTTATGTATGAACTAGCTGAACACCTGATCCACTGCAGGAAAACAGAGAATAAAAAGCATGTAAATTTATAGGTTATTAGATATTACACAAAATCACTGATCTTGAATGTGGAAAAGAAAGAATAGTAAAAGGGGAATTCACCAGCACCAGTAATGAACAGGCTGTACAGGTTTCCAAAGGAGGCAATAAAGAGTGATTAAAGCCTAAACTCATGAATGTGATATATTGCAGTTTACCAGTCCCTAGAATAGGAGGCTTCATTAGGACTCTTTCACACTGGTGCGCTTAAAAAGCAGTATGCATTTTGGAAAACCGCATATCTTGTTTTTAATGAATTTTTGCTGCATTTTCTGGTTGC
This sequence comes from Staurois parvus, assembly GCF_062004578.1. Lineage (NCBI taxonomy): Eukaryota > Metazoa > Chordata > Amphibia > Anura > Ranidae > Staurois > Staurois parvus. The sequence goes on from NW_028318841.1 coordinate 3,233,025, forward strand.
CTAACTCACAGCATGCATCTGCGAAATATGGACAGGACATTTTGACACGTGTCAAAAAGAACACAAATTATTTTTGATGTGTTTCTCATTGATTTCAATGGGAGGTGCATTTGTTTTGCGCTTTTGAAATACGGTACCAAAGAAGCAGCATACATGACTTTTCAAAACGCATCACGCCCGCAGCGCACTGATGTGAAGAGTTCCATAGGATTTAAAGGGAAATATTTTTTAATGTAATATAAATATATAAAAACTCACCTTTCTGGTGGGCAGTGTGTTAAAGCTTTGCTCCCTTGCAGAGCTCCATGGACCGCTTCTATCTGAAATCTCCAAGCTTGTCAAATAATATGTCCTCCACTGGCCCCTGTGGTTCTGCCTAATGACCCATAAGTCATCACAGAACACAGTAATTATGTAGGGGTCTTTAGAAGCATCCACAGCAGCCAGCGAGAGATGCACACCATGCCCCTGTCGGTGCAAAGTTTCAATGCACCACGTGCAAGGGAAGTGAGTAATCAGCCTCTTTTTTACCAGGGTATTTTCAATCTTAGTTTCATGATGAAACAGCAGGGCCACTTTAAATTCCCTTCAAATACTTAATATGGAGAATTAGTCCATGCCACCCATCAGGGGCATTTTATAAATTCAGCAGGCCTGTGTTAAAGATTATAAACTGGCTGGGGTGTTGCTAAGATTGTAATGGACCTGGGGTGTATCTGGCAACCTCAAGTGGAGCAGCAAACTGGCACGTGTAGAGTGCCGTGATGAATGGTGAGTGCAGCCAATTTGCGTTGACAGTGGGAGGGGTTTAAAGGGGCATGGTTAATTAACATAAAAGCCTTCTTGTCCCATAAAATATGCTTACCTTGCAATGCGACAAGTTAGAGTCTCACTGATATGTATAAACTTCAGCACACTCATTTAAAAAAAATGAAACTTCCAATACATTTAATTTGTGTACACTGACAATAGTAAGAGAGCTAACGTTGTATCTGAGCCGACCCTTCAGAAGAACTTCATTACAATAGTCATGGACTGCTTCATTACCAGCAACTGTTAAGACTATAAACACTTTGTAGAGAAGTATGTAATGTAGTATGTAATATAGTGTATATACTGCAGGAGTAAGAATATTCTGCACAGTACCCTTCATCCTCAGGCTTCACAGCCCCCCCCCCCTTAGTCTGCACAGTTCCCCCATCCTCAGCCTTCACAGTCCCCTCCAAATACAGGCTTCACAGTCTCTCCCATCCCCAGTCTTCATAGTCCCCCCATCCTCAGTCTTCACAGTCCTCCCCATCCTCAGTCTTCACAGTCTCTCCCCATCCTCAGTCTTCACTGCCCCCCCATCCTTAGTCTTCACAGTCTCCTCCCATCCTCAGTCTTCACAGTCCCCTACATCATCAGTCTTCACAGTCTCTCCCATCCCCAGCCTTCACAGTCCCCTCCACCTACAGACTTAACAGTCTCTCCCATCCCCAGTCTTCACATTGCCCCCCATCCTCAGTCTTTACAGTCCCCCCCATCCTCAGTCTTTACAGTCCTCCCCCCATCCTCAGTCTCCACAGTCCCCCCCATCCTCAGTCTTCAAAGGCCCCCTCATCCTCAGTCTTTACAATCCTCCCCCCATCCTCAGTCTTCACAGTCCTCCCCATCCTGAGTCTTCACAGTCTCTCCCCTTCCTCAGTCTTCACTGCCCCCCAATCCTCAGTCTTCGCAGTCCCCCCCATCCTCAATCTTCACTGTCCCCCCCATCCTTAGTCTTCACAGTCTCCTCCCATACTCAGTCTTCACAGTCCCCCACATCATCAGTCTTCACAGTCTCTCTCCATCCTCAGTCTTCACAGGTTCCCCCCATCCTTAGTCTTCACAGTCTCCCTCATCCTCAATATTCACATTCCCCCCATCCTCAGTCTTCACAGACTCTCCCCATCCTCAGTCTTCACTGTCCCCCCCCCATTCTAAGTCTTCACAGTCTCCCCCCCTTCCTCGGTCTTCACAGTCCCCCCCATCCTCAGTTTTCACAGTCTCCCCCCATCCTCAGTCTTCACAGTCTCCCCATCCTCAAACTTCACAGTCCCTCCCCATCCTCAGACTTCACAGCCCCCCAACAACATTCTCAGGCCTCCCATCTCATCTGTATTTGACATAGTCCCCCCCCTCCCAAACTCACAGACCTCACCAGGCTCAGGCACATCTCTCACAGGCATGTGAGATTTCATTCTCCCGGGCTGCAGTAGAAGACATCAGTGTCCCCCCCCCCTAGAAAAGCAGTACCCGCCCCCAGCTCCAGCTTCTCTCAGCTCCAGTAACAGGTTCCATGAGAGCCACCCATAGATGATATAGCACTGATGCCCATTCTAATCATAACCTTTACCTTTTTTTAACCATTTTTTATTCATTTGAAAGTTTCACCAGAACAGGATAAGACAAACATTGGTCACTTAAAGTGTTACTAAACCCACAACAGTAAAATCAGTCTGTATATGCAGTAAAGCATGCTTGTTATACTCACTGTGGAACCTAAGGGGTTAACCCTTTGCATTGTGTAAAAAGGCTGTTTGATCCTGACTTCTCTGATCCTCCCCTTCTTCCAGTGTCCTCCTCTTATCTCCTGATAAGACATATCATGTGTAGTCACTCTGCACATGCTCAGTTTGGTATGTATTGCTAGAGAGGTTTTTTTTTCTTGGGAGAGTGCATGTGATCAGCACAGGGTCAATTAGTGCTGTCCAGACAGAGGTCAGGGATCCTGCATTCTCCTACAGCAGAATGAAAACTCCTCTAAGCTATAACATGTGCTTGTTTGGACACTGATAGAAGTCACAAGACTGCTGTATACTGCTTATGAGAAAGGGTATTTAGAAGCTTATTTTTACTAAAATAATTACACTTCCATGTTCTATGTACTGTGGGAGACCAAATATAGTGAATGCAGGGTCCTGGGTTTAGTAACACTTTAACACATCATAGAACTCCAGACAATACATGAAAAAGCATAGAGCAGTTGACCAAGTTGTACAGTTTGTGCATACACAGCGCACTGAAATGTAAAACAATAAAAAGTGGAAATAATGTCATATGGTGAAACCCATCTAAGTTTGGCATTATCCAGTCGGGGAAAACCCTTCAAGCATAGAGTAGGAATGTAGGGTCTAGGCACAGTGGAGTGGCGGGAGGTGAGGGGTTGAATGTGGGAGGGCTCCAGCCTGAGGAAGTCTTAAGGTCATATCAGCACTTAAACTTTACCTTTATCCTTACCTTTGATACACTTTTACTAAAACGTGACAGAAATAAATTATACTAACAATAATAAGGTTGGTTAAAGATTAAAGAAGCTATGGGCCCTGATGGTATTCATCTCAGAGTTCTGAGAGAACTTCGAGGTATAGTTGTTGGACCATTAACTGATCTTTTTAATCAATCTCTTCTAACAAGAGAAGTTCCCCATGACTGGCGAACAGCTAACATTGTACCTATTCACAAGAAGGGCAGCAAGGTAGGAGCTGGTAATTACAGGCCAGTGAGTTTAACATCATTTGCAGTCAAGTTAATGGAATCACTCCGGAAAAGAAGTATCACTGATCACTTAAAAACACAACTTGCTGGACCCAAAGCAGCATGGCTTTACTGAGGTCAGATAATGTCAGACTAATCTGATTAGATTTTATTTGACTATATCACCAATGTTTTGGACCAGGGTGGTGCTGTGGACATAGCATATCTTGATTTCAGCAAGTTCTAGTTCCACATAATTATCTAATACAAAAGTTGTACAAGATAGGACTTAGTCCTTGGGTGGTTCAGTGGATATGCAGCTGGCTAAAGGATAGATACCAAAGTGTGGTTGTAAATGGGGGTCACTTGGAACAGAGACCAGTCACTAGTGGTGTACCCCAAGACTCTGTACTGGGTCTTCTTCTATTTAATCTATATGTAAGTGATATAATTAAAGGTTTGTTGGGTAAGGTATGTCTTTTTGCTGATGACACAAAGGTGTGTAATAGGGTTGTTATTCCTGGAGGTGTCTTGTCATGTTTCACATGACTGTCATATTGTCTGTCATATGCCTTTAAGTGTCTGTAACATGGAACATGATTTGGCATTGCTGGAAGATTGGTCAAAAAAGTGGAGATTGCAGTTCAGTGTTTCTAAATGTAAAATAATGCACCTAGGGAAAGAAAATCCCTTCAGAGAGTACAACATTGGAGGCGGAGTGTTGGCCAGCACTACAGAGAAAAAGAATTTGGGGTACTTATTTCAGATGATTGCAAAATGAGCAAACAGTGTGACCAGACAGTGGGGAAAGCGAATAGAATTCTAGGATGAATCGCTAGAGAGGTCACCAGCAGGAGGAAGGAGGTCCTGATTCACCTATATAGATCTTTAGTAAGACCTACTTTAGAATACTGTTCTGGAGAACTCACTTACAAAAAGATATTGATAAGATAGAATGGGTCCAGAGATGGGTAACAAAAATGGTAAAAGGTCTGGGGGATAAAACATATCAAGAGCAACTTCAGGAACTTAACATGTACAGTCTGGAGGAAAGAAGGGAAAAGAGAGACATGATTGAAACCATTAAATACATCAAGGGGGTGAATAAGGTTCAGAAGGGCAGTATTTTTAACATGAAACCAAAATCAAGAACACGGGGACATGACCTTAAACTAACTGGAGGAAAGTTCAAAACTAATATCAGAAAGTACTATTTTACTGAAAGAGTAGTTGATGCTTAAAATAAACTTCCAGCAGAGGTAGTGATCCAGTCAACAGTAAAAAGCTTCAAAGATGCTTGAGAAAAGCATAGATCTATATTCATTCAAAAAGGTTAACAAAAACAAAAAACAAAACAAAAACAAAAAGCAAACAACCCCCCCAAAAAAAAACAAAAAAAACAAAAACAAAACACACATACAAAAAAAAACAGGCAGACTAGGTGGACCACTCAGTCGTTTTCTGCCAAAACTTTTCTGTTTCTAATAATGGTCTATCTATTTATAAAATATATATATATATAAAATATAGTAGTTTGCCCAGTGAAAGTGCATTACATTCATTCTTTGTGAATGATGCCAAAAGACAAGAGTTATCAGGCTATTTCCTGTGCTGGTCAAATATTTTCCATGAATTTAAAACAGAAAATACAGCATTTAGCCACTAGATGGCCCTAAGTGTCATAGGACATGCTATTCTACTTAGCACCATCTTCTGGTCAAATGTGCGATTTTCAGTTTTAGGTCAGTAGCATTTTTTTTTCTTTTTTTGGCAAATTTTGCACAGGACAAATGTACTTTCACTGAGCAAACTAATATATATATTTTATAAATAGACCCCATAGTACTTAAAATTATTCTTATCCCATGCACTACCCTAAAACTGGATGCTTACCTCATCAGTGTCAAAAATATCCTGTGTCAAATGCTTAAAGCAGAGTGCCGGCCATTTTTGTGTTTATTAAAAGTCAGCAGCTACAAAAACTGTAGCTGCTGACTTTTAATAAACACACACTCACCTGTCCCAGGGTCCAGCGATGTACTCACCTGAGCAGTCCCTTCGCTCATTCTTCTCTCCCTGGCATCGGCATCTCAACTGTGTACACCAAGCTGTGGCAGCCGGATGCTCACTGCGCATGAGCGAGTCGCGCTGCACATTCTGATTGGTCCGGCAGGTTTCTGGGACCTGTGAAGGTTCCCAGGAGACTGCGGGAGGAAGGATCCGGATCACTTCACCATGGTGAACTGAGCCAGAAGTGTGAGCGGGTACCTGTCAAAACCAGGTATCCACTTCCCCCCAAAAGGTGCCAAATATGGCAGTGAAGGGGGGAGGAGGCAAACAAGCGAAGCTTGCACTTTTGGGTGGAACTTTGCTTTAAGTGTGGAAAAACCCAACAGAGCCAATATAGAGTTGTTTATGTCTTAAGACCGATACAGAATTTCTAGGTACTGTAGTTCAATAGAAATGATTCATTTGTAAAGCTTGAATACATTGCATAAAAGACCCAACATGACTTTGTCTGACCCAGCCAAGGGAAAAATAATCCCCACATTCAGCGTGCACATTACCATGTGTTTGTGTAGCGGGTCCCCTGTAGGAGCCAGCAGTTCTTGTAGGTCCCTGAGTCTTTTCCACAAAATGCACTGCAGCCTGGCACATATGCACATTTAGTCTTCATGCACTGTTCTAAAAACGCCATTATCATTAGCTGTAAAAGTTCCGTTAAAAATGCAAGTGTTGCAGCATTTTTTAGTGGTTTTCATTAGCGTTTGTGCCACATTTAGCCACGTTTTCCTCGTTTTTCCCCATTAGCATTTTTTTAGTGTTTTTTTTTAAATAAAATTTTGGCTAAAAAAAAATGTAGGTTTGCCATGTTTTACAGTGTTTACCAGCGTTAGAGCATTTTTACAACTAAAAATCTCCTCTAGAAACCCACTAGTTCTGGGGGGTTTCCAGCCAAAAAACGCTCCTGACAAAAAATGCTGATATTGTCTATGTGTCTATACAGTCTATAGGATAACATGCTAGGGAGTCTACTGGCTGTAGATAAAAATTCCAAAAGCCAAAAACAGCAGCTGTAAAAATGTCCAGTGTGCATGAGGCTTTACTCTCTTGGCTCAAGAATCAGTCTAGGGTTGTTGGTTAAGATGTTTTAATAAAGGGTTGAACTTGAATAGGGATTGGGGAAGGTAGGATACTCTAATAACTTGTTAGAATGAACTTGAGGACATTAAACTGGTTTCTTGAAACTCTGAACACTGTCCCTGTGGACAGATAGTGGACAGGTTCTGCAGTACAGTATTCAGGAGGTTAAGCCTTCTTCAGTGAACAGTCCAAGCAACAGCCTCTTCACAAGTAATGGAATGACTATGCTCTTCAGAACAAAGCTTCTTAGCAAACACATGGCTGACCTTCTAGCGCACAAGAGGGGTGACAGCACTCAATCTCTCTGATCTCTCTCCGTCTGTACTCACTGAGGCCTCTGAACAAATGGTGGCCTCATACCAGTATCCTGCAGGCAGTTTCTCTCAGTAGTCCAAGACTAGATCCTCAGACGATAGCCCCTCAGTCAACCTTTAGCAGCATAGAGTGGCTCCAGGCCCTCCAGCCTCCCAGCTGGAGCCTCCACTCGATGGGCACATGGCATCACTGTCCAGGGAGAGCAAACTCTAGGTGTTGATCTTTCTTTCTGGAAGTAGACAAATTCTGCTCTCAGCTCTAGAGTATTTATATATTCTCCTAGAATCCTCTGGGCTAGTGTTGCATCCCTTCAAAATTGAAGCCTCTTGTCGAGTCAGGGAGGAGTTTGAAACTTTTCAACGCCTCTCATTCAAGTCTATGATGACGTTCCTCAAACGCGCTGGCAGGCGTTTGCAGGGCATTTGCGGTGCAGTTGTGGCTCATTATTAACATTACAGTTTATTTAATTTGTGATGAGGTTTTAATGCTTGTAAAACACTTATAAAATGCTTCAAAACTGCACATAGGGTGTTTGGGGATTGTTTTTAACGCTTGTAAAAAGCCATTCTATAAACAATCAAACCCATTTCCACTGGTTACAGTGGGCCAGAATGAAATTTGCCAACACTGACCTTTAAACTATAACCCAAACAAATTCCAGCTCCACTGAATACAGTGAACCAAACTAAATTTACCTAACAGAACAATTTAATCTCACTGACTACAATGGGCCAAAACAAAATGTTCCTATCCTAGCCCCTGACTAGGAGGATACTTCATTAGTACTGTTTTTACATTTGTAATTTTTTGGCAAAATGTATTTCTTTTGTGTGACCATACACTGGTAGATTTTTGTGTGAACAGAACGAAAATCAGTACATTCAATAATGCCATCAGAGACTTGATGAATGTTGTTAGAAAGTACTGTGAAATGTTGTTTTCTTTTAACATTCAGCCTGGGTTCACATATATGCAGTGCGGTATATCGCATGTGATTCACGCAGGAACCGCACCGCATTCCTGTGCAAACCACATGCGATTTGTGTGCGGTGCATTGGATATATACATTTTGTATGGCTCTAATCGCACCGCACCTACACCAAAAAAGTGCAGGACCCTTTTTTGAGTCCGCACTAGAATCGGACCGCATGGGTATTCACACCTAGGTGATCCGATTCTGCACATCGCACCGCATTTTGTGGACCACTTTCAGGGTGGTGTTAACTTAACATACACACCCGCAGCGGTTGGCATGAATGGGGTGTGATTCTGATGTGGTAAGGAATTCGCACAGAAAACTCTGCAAATTCCGCACCGCATCAGTGTGAACCGGGGCTTAATTTTGTAATGAACGGAATTTACCCAACAAAAAAACGAAGTTTGTTTGTTCAGAAAAAAATTTTCACCATGACCCTTCTTTTTCAGTGCTATGATCAAAAACAATCGATTTTACCCCATCAACTATTAGAAAATGGAAGGAATGTTTAGAAAATGAAAATTTTCAAACAAAACTCTAGTGGTATATGGCCAGCTTAAGACAATCTAATGTACACAGATAAAGCTAGCATGAAAGACAAATGCACCGGGTAGGTAATACATGAGTTTAACCATTTAACTGCCACCGATGTATGTTATACGTCTGTGGCAGCAGGAGGTTTTACATATACTTCCAGCTGATACAGCAGCTGGGAGTGTGTGCAAATCTGACATGCAACTATACAGTTGCCGAATACTTACATGGACCCCTGGTATATTTGTGACCCCCACATCATGTTTCCTGTGCTCCGCTACCCCACTTGAGGACCTTGGATGCACATGTTGGGTATCTCCGGGTAAAGGAAATGGAGAACAGTAAAAGTACATTCACTGATCTCCCCTAGCTGGTAAGAAGGAGTGATGAGGATTGTAAAAAAAAAAAAAAAAAAACTACTGCAGCTGTAAGCTTGCTTTCTTGTTTTAACCCATTGAACGCCAGAACATTTATAAACATACCTTGGTAGACAAAGGGTTAAACTTCTTCCAGGTAAAAGGGTTCGGAAAATCTTGAAGTCATTGATTCAGCATGACAGTCAAGCAACTATCATTTTCAGGATAGGAGGAGCCAGCAACTTCCATATTGTCACTGTACAGGTTTTCATGGATAACTACTTGTAATTGACTGGAAATAGTGCAGAAATGACATCACAGAGAATACAGCTAAAAAAGACTTACGTTTTTCCCAGATCCATCCTCTACAATAGAAGGGTAGACTAATGAACAATTTGCTACAGGAGGCTTCCATGTCCACTTTAACTCCCATATTGACCTATCCATTCGTTTAAATCCTATGGTGATATTTGTTGGTGGAGGAAGATATTCTATATGAACACATTGAAACAAAGTTGCATTTAATGTTTTAAACTTTAAGTTTTGCTTCTTTAAGAGATTTGTATAAGTATGACCCAAATTTACAATCCCTCACCCCATCTAAACTGCATTTTTTTTAACTATGTAACATTATCATTAGGCTTGTATAATTCTTGCAGGCAAGCTGTTAACGATGTTAGTTCCTATTATTGTAGGTACACCCCTAGAACTACATCTCCCAGGAGTCCTTTACCTACATACAGGGTGTGGGCTGGCTCTTGGCAGTGAAAGCAACAGCATTGTTTTGTAGGGAAAATATTTAGCGTATATTGTAATATATAGTGTGGAGAAGGACAATGAGGGCAGAGTTTTGTAGTCCAACAAAGGAAACTTAGACATAGCAGATAACACTACTTGCATTGCAGTAGAGGCAGAGGGCACAGGAAGCTCACTGGATTTCTGACAGGATTACCAGGTATTTCTGTACTTACAGTTTTTTAAAAGGCTAAATCATGAGAAAATATGCATGTATTGCAGGATGTACTGCACTTTTTTATTTTAATTAAAATGGGTTGGCAACTGATTTTAACCTCTCTAGCGGTCTGATTATGTCAGTATTTCTGTGCTGAAAGTGGTACATTTTTTTGCATGGAAATATGTTGTTCTTTTATTGTAGGCCTATAATTCTTAGGAATAACTCACTGAAATCTGTCCGAACAAGAGTCTAGTAAACATCCCAGGTAGGATAAAATTTAAAACACGAAATCATAAATTATAATATAATAAATAATCATAAAGAGTAATAATATAATAATAAATGTAATTCAATAATGTAATCAAGCCAAAAAACACTGAAATTTGAAATATAGCGCCAAGTTTGCACATCACTGAGCAAAGTCGCAAAATCGTTTTCAGTGTCTGATGACGAATTTCCCCACGAATCATTATCACTCAATTCTGCAAGTGGTTCTAATTCACTATCGCTGTTCTCTAGCTGGTCTAAAATCACTTTTTACCTAAAGGGACGCTTTTTAGATGCCATGGACATTTCTCAGTTTCCAGGCAGAAAGAACAGTAAAAATGCAGGCAGGGCACAGGACAAAGCACTAGGGACAAAATGTATGGGAAATGGGTTGAAACAGTAATGTAATACTATCAGATTTTAGTGTATTGAGTGAATGTCACATTTTAAAATTTTTTAATTTTCCGCTGGTTCCGTCCCCCGTACGTCCCGACGCTCTCAGGGAACGGAACCCGGAAGACGGATGCCGGCATCGGCCGGAGGAGATGGCCGGGGACACTGCAGGGAGGACATTGCGGGAGCGCAGGACAAGGTAAGTGCTGGAGGGAATCCCTGAGCAACGCTGCAGTGTATTCCCCAGTGTAGTTTGGGGTTACCACTTCTGGTACTGAAAGTTAACCCCGAGCCAGGGGGGTTAAAGAGTATGTAAACCCAACATTTCATATTCCTGATATGTGCCTGCTGTACCATGAACTTGTATGAAAAAGTATCCTGTTCTCTTGTATTGCTTCCTTTGTGTGAAATCCCTAGTGTTCCTGCCTGTCCCTCTGCTGTTCTATTAAAACTAACCACACTAAGCAGGAAAGCACAGAGTGGACAATTCTCTAGCTGTGCTGGGAACTCAGCCTGCTCTCCTCCAATTATGAGACTTGTCCTGACATGCCCCACCTGCACAGCCATTCACCAGGAAATTCATTGTGCTGATGTTTCTGCTCCCACAACTCTTATGCAACTGAGAACAAGGGGAATGTGATCACTAATAAAAAAGGGAACACTTTATTTGCAAAGTTTCCTTTTTTTTTTTGTTATCTACATATCTTAGTTTTACTCAGACAGAAGTCTTCTGTTGGCACCGAACGTCTGGCACTAAAACGTGAAGTCCCAACTTCAATACACTCAGAACACTGATCACTGTGGATCATTTGCTTGGCACTTCCTTCATTCATAACTAGCTTTGCATTCTTTTCAATGAATGCAAGGTACTCTGTGATTGGGGGAGGGGAGATCGTGATGTTTATACATGCCTCCTCCAATCACAAAGTGCCCAGCTTTCATTCAAAAGAGTGCAAGTTTTCCTAGGAGATGTGGAGTGATAGACCCACAGTGATCAGTGTGCTGGATTTACTGCAGTCAAAGCTACAATTTTTAGTGCTGACCGGAGACTGCTGCCTGAGTTAAGCTAGGTTCACACTACTGCGTGTCGGGAATGAGCGCAAAATCACGCTCTTTCCCAACACACACAGAAACACGCTGCCATTTAGCAAATGCAAAAAATTTTCACTCATTCCAAATGGTTCAGTGTTGTGCATTATTATTAGATTCTGGGACTACTTTTCCACATTTCTCGCACCTAGAACAGCCCATGTAGGTGTGACCCAAACCTAAACGTAAGATATGTGACAAACGTTGCAGCAGCCAAATATTGGGCACACATCAATGCAGCTTACTTGTTATTACTGTGCATATGGCCAAAAATACATTTTTAGCTGTACTTCAGCTTTAACTTTAACCTTGTGCACAGGGGTAGACTGAAAATTCATGGGGCCCCTGGGCAATAGTGGATCATGGGGCCCCTGTGTCCTTGCCCACACTCAAAAAGCCTATAAAAAAGATACCAGGGGCATTTCATGGGGCCCCCTACTGACCCCGGGCCCCCGGGCAGTGCCCAAGTGCTTGAATGGTCAGTCTGCCCCTGCTTGTGCATATTAAGGTATGTCATGCTTGTAAGAATCCCCAATGAAAATTCAAGATCTCTGTCCCTCTGACAGATAATAATCTTAGGACCACACGCTGCTGGGAATAGTTCAACCAAGTATGAGGCACAACAGGGATTTTGCATTAAAATATCCCTTGATGCTTATCTTCTTTTTAAAATATTTATTTTGAGCACCACATACAGTATTTAGTTTACACTAAGGGGTCTATTTTAAAAAAATGTGCATAGCCATTCATCCTGTGAATTTTCATTTACATTTGTTCTGAGCAAAAATGAATGTTCTTTAGGCTATTTTCTGTTCTGAATGAATGTGCTTTTTTAGGCTAGGTTCACGTTTGTACAGCTCTGGAAGCCGTATTTTGCGCTTGCATGGCAGCCCATTCATTTGAATAGAAAAAGTGTGCACATATGGAAGGAGAGCCAGACCAAAAGATGTTATGTTAAAAGACAGCCAAAGCGTTTCGTGGAAAATAGGAATTTCCTCTTCATCAGGGCTTTGCAGGGGAGCTGATTGCTGGAGTAGAATCCCTGACCAGCAGTGTCTGTATCAGCAGTTAAACCGTCATCTAATTGGGCTACTGTGCCTCCTGAAAATGCAGGGAAAAGGTCCCTGCATCTATTCTGAAATTGTGGTCCGCTCGGAACTTGCAAGTGCAGTGTGGTTCGCAGTGTGGGAAGCTGCCACGCTACGATTCCCTGCGGCTCAGGAGTTGCCATTAGATGCACATTTTTCTGTGCGTGTGGTTGCAGCTTTGGATACAGGCGCGATCCCGCGATCATCAGCACAAAGGATAACCTAGACCAACCTTCATTAAATGGCGAATAGTGATCTGGATCCAGACCTACTGAAGCCCAGACCGGACCAACAGCCCACCATTCTGCTCTGCTGGATCCTTACTAATCTGCAGTCATTGGTTGTTAGGATTGCCACCTCATAGCAACCAATGATTTCTTGTGTGTGCCCTGCCCCCTGGCCTGCAGCATGCTTGTCCCCTCAGCTCCCGCCCCTGCCTGGCTCTAATGGAATTTACTGATCAATAGTGAGATTCTGAAAGGGGAATCTAATGTATGGGGATGCCTGATATGAGGGCACACTGATGGGGGAACCTCATGTATGGTGACACCAGATGATGGATGGGGACACCTGACTTAAGGGGGTACTCTGAAGGTAGCAACTGAAATAAAAGGCACTCTGATGGGAACACCTTATGTAAGGTGGTTCTTTTTTTCTTTTGCTTGAAAAGAGAACTTCAGACCTCATCTGGAAGAAACTGTTAGCAACTAGACCTCCTCGAATTTTAAATCATTACCCCTGACTTAGACTTATGAGCAGTAGTAAATCACTGCATCATAGACGTCAGATGAAACTAAGCAGCATAGGAAATACATACAGCTTTGCAACAAGAAATATAATGTAACATTTCTAAAGAACACTAGAGGAAATGAAAATACAACCATTGGTTATATTAGTTGCTAATTTCTTTTAGTATTCTTGAGAATTGTTCTTTTCTATTTCTTGTTATAAAACATATGCCTTTCCTGTGCTCATCAGCTCCATCTAGTGGCCATATTGCAGTATCTTCCTACTGATAATAATAAAAGCACATTCGTTCAGAAAAGAAAACAGCCTAAAGAACATTCTTTTTTTGCCCTAATCTCACAGAAAAAGTGTACTTTAAAATTTCTAGCACAAATGTCTATGCAATTTCTTTTAAATAAATGGACTCATTTTAACAAAGAGACCGCAAATATATACTCCATGTGGAAGTTTCCTATTGGAGCAAAGTTTTTGGAGCTTCTTTTGAATGCACGTTTCCTCTTGTTATTTTAAACAACATCTACTGTACAGCAAAAGGGAAAAGTAGTAATGTGAATCATAACATGGTTTGATTTTTAGTTGTGTTTGTGAAGAAAAAATAACTTTTATGATGCCTTCCAGAACAGTGAGGCGCTGTACAGTGATGAGCAGCTCTAAAGTTATTAACTTCTACAGAATCCCATGGGCTGCGGAATGGCTGATCCCTTATGAGAAACCAGTGGGGAGACAGACTGATTGTCAAGGGATATGCTGTAACTGATACAATATAAGTTTAAACTTAGAAAATCAGAAAACAACAAGACCTTATACAGTTCTTCACACAATCGTTGGGAAGCAAATAAAGCAAATTAAAGGCCAATAATTATTATTTTAATAAAATGTGCAGATTTAAAAAGAATGATAACTTTTCACATTATATTATCATGTTAAAGATTATATAACATTTTAGTAACTGGGTTTAGAGTCTAAATAAGATTGTGAAAGTAAAGATGGGTAAAGTTTTTTTAAGTGTTCTTAAACCCAAAAAGCAAACATTTACTTTATTGCAGCTTACCAATTCTTAGATGTGATGGATGCATTAGTTTTCTTTTTTTTAGCTTTCTTTCTTTCATTTTCATCTGGTGACCTGGCCAGTAAGTCTGTTGTTTTTCAAAAAGAACAAGCTCTCTTGGAAATGTAGCAGTTACAAGGATTGGACAAACCATTTAACACAAACGTGTGATTACAAGGATCAGCTTTTATTTATTTTTGCAAAACCTTTATCGCAACAGGAAAAAAAACTGCTGTAACTGCTTATAATGTGTTAGCTTGAGCTTGGCTTTAATTTGTCAGTGTAGTTAAATATGCTAGTAATACTAGTAATTCTAACACTCACATCCCCCCAGACTGAAAATGCTGCTGTCTGCTGTGCCCCATGTGCTCCTTCATCCAGAGTAGGGGCACTCTAATACAGGAGGTGTGTTACTGGCCAGATCATCAGGTGAACACAGAGTGAAAAAGCTTAAAAAAAGAAAACTATTGCAGCCACCACATCTAGTGATTGGTAAGCTTCAATACATTACATTTTTGGGTTTAAGACTGCTTTAAATGTGTCTGGCTTTATATGAGCAGCAGGTCAACTACTAACCAGGGGTGGACTGACAACTCATGGGGCCCCGGGCAATAGGAGATCAAGGGGCCCCTGTGTCCTTGCTCAAACTCAAAAAAGCCTATGAAAAAGGTACCAGGGGCATCTCATGGGGCCCTCTACTGACCCCGGGCCCTCAGCAGTGCCCGAGTTTCCAAATGGTCAGTCCGCCCCTGCTACTAACAGTTACAATTTTGTTTTAAACAAGCTTATTTGTTAGAAATGTAGTAAAAAAAATATTTATGAAAGTATGGATAAAAATAATGTTCTTTTTTTTCAGCAAGAAAGTAGCTGGAATAGCTGATTCATGAACATTCAGTGATTTAAAGGGAAATAAATGGCACTTACGTTTTCCAGTCACTGTGTGTCCTATGGAAAAATGTATCAACAGCAGGACTAAACCCATTTCTGAAATGATTTTCATAGTGCTTCTGAATACTTGAACGTGTGTATGAAAGTATGGGCAATGCCACCAGCTGCCAGCTGCACACTTGTCTTATTATCCGTATCTTGAGCTTATTTATTTCAGGAAACACACAAAGTTTGATGTAGGCTACAAAGTTTCTCCCAAAGCCAACCTCCTTTCCTCCCATGTGTGTGGAATAAACCTCCCACGATAAACGTCACTGGAGATACGTGCAGGATACAATATAAAGGACACCTGCACTATACAAGAAATGTATGAAAATGCTTCTTGATAGGGAAGATGAAACTAACCACACTGAGTCATCATATTTATTAAACAGGCTCTTCTTTATTGTAAAATGTCATAGAAAGGATAAGCACTAATTTCATGACATTAGTATTGTGTTAATATTAAATCATTGCTGTTAGTACTGTGTTTGTATGCTGTTTTGTTTTGGGTATAAATCTCAGACCAGAGCAAATGGCAACATGTGTACACCAAACTCATTTAAAAGTATGGAGATGTGAAGCAGCCAGTCCTTACTTACAGCAGAGCTATACCCATAACAGCAAGGAACATACTGTATATTCCACATGAACAATTATACTACCAAGTGTGCACTGTAAATTGCCTCCAGCAATGTTCCTGTTTCTTCTTGCTGGAGGCTGTCATTTTGCTGAAGCCCAGAGCCCCTGCACAGCAGTAAATCTTTAGGCTTCTAGCAGATTGGCCTCTATGTTTTGGCACAGTGTCGAAAGCTAGTCAGTAACTGAGCAAGTACAGAGCAGGGTGAAACAGTGCTTTGCTGGATTTTAAACATAGGCACTTATTTTGAATGTTTTATATAGCTATATCTGCAAAAGGGGTCAGCCTGAAGTGATCTAACCGGACTTCATTTTCTGACTAAAGTCTCACTTTAAAGACGATCTGGAACTTTGCTTTGAATAGAGCAGGAAAGGTTGAGATCTTCTATCAGGGTTTATTCCTGTCTATGTCCCCACTGGGGAGATATACCCTTACAGTGAAGGAAATAAGTATTTGATCCCCTGCTGATTTTGAATGTTTCCCCACTCACAAAGAAATGATCAGTCTAAAAATTGAATGGTAGGTGCATTGCAACACTGAGAGACAGATTAGCAACTAACAAATTATGCACTGATTTGCATGTTCATGAAGGAAATAAGTATTTGACCCCCTATCATTCAGCAGGATTTCTGGATACCAGGTGTCTTTCATACAGGTAACAAGCTGAGATTAGAAGCAGTCTCTTAAAGGGAGTGCTGCTAATCTCATTTTGTTACCTGTATAAAAGACACCTGTCCACAGGAGGAATCAAACAATCATATTCCAAACTCTCCACCATGGCAAAGACCAAAGAGCTGTCCAAGGATGTCAGAGACAAGATTGTAGACCTACAAAAGGCTGGACTGGGCTACCAAACTATCGCCAAGCAGCTTGGTGAGAAGGTGACAACAATTGGTGCAATCATTCGCAAATGGAAGAAACACAAAACAACTGTCAGTCTCCCTAGGTCTGGTGCATCATGCAAGATCTCACCTCGTGGAGTGTCAATGATCATGAGAACAGTGAGGAATCATCCCAGAACTACACATGAGGATCTTGTCAATGATCTCCAGGCAGCTTCCCTCATGAACATGCAAATCAGTGCATAATTTGTTAGACATGCATTTCTTTTAAATTTTGTGTTGCTATTCTGTCTCTCAGTGTTACAATACACCTACCATTCGATTTTTAGACTAATCATTTCTTTGTGAGTAGGCAAACATTCAAAATCAGCAGGGGATCAAATACTTATTTCCTTCACTGTACTTCCCCACACCTCCCAACTTTTCAACTTGACAAAGCGGGTCAATTTGCAAAGGGGTAGAACGAGGCATGCGTGGCATGTTGTGGTGAAAAGTGGGTGTGGCTATTACAAAGTGGGCATGATCATACGGGTATGGTTTAAAGATATATTGGCTAACCCAAAAGCTCTTGCAAAGAATACAGTGAACATCAATACGCTGAAAACGTATTTGATAAAAAATATTTAGAAAACATAATTTAACACCTGTAGAGCCTACTCACTGTATACACAACACACATATAGAGGATAATAAAATATATAGTAAGCGCTCATCTACAATGTAAAGCAGCTGAACATTAAAGGAAAACACATAAAAGTCCCAAAATACAAAAATAAAAGAAATGCAGCGCTCTTAAAAATTGATGAATATAGTGATAAACACAGTCCGGTGAGAACAGTGCTCCTTGATTCCCAGTGCAAATGGTAGAAATTCACACTAACCAGAACGCGCATGGGTAATACGCATGTGTATATATATATCCTGAAGATCCCCTCTCCTCTCAGGTCTGGTCAGGGAAACAGCTGGGAAAGGTGGAGATCCTACGCCCTCATGTGGTAAGAAAGTGGTCCAGCAGGTCAGAGCAGTATCAATCTGGATAAGCCTCCAAAGGAGCTGACACAGGGATCACCAGGGCTGCAAGGATGGAAGAAGCTCCTCACAGGAGACATAGGGAAGCACTCATAGTGTAGTAGGTAAAACTTTTATTTCAGAAAGCACAGGTGCATAATGAGTATCACATAGCCAAGTAAGAACAAACACACTGACCCTTTAAGAAGTAAAGATGGCCGCCGGGCCTCCTCGTGGCACCGACGGCTTAGTATCAACTGCGTCATGGGTTCCACCTGACCCGTTTCGTGCGCACGCACTTCTTCAGAGGTGGAACATAGGACTGCCGTGACCATCTACTCGTACCTAAATACCGTATTTCGCGCATGCGCACTGGTACGGCGCCATCTTGCTGGAGTCCGGGCGTCCGCAATAACCGAGTGCGCATGCGCGGGTGCCATTTTACCATGGGCCAGAAGTGAACACAAATCACTGAGGAACGGCTCCATGCGAGTGGAGCCCGGGCGTCCGTATTGCGCAAAAGCGCATGCGCGGGTGCCATTTTCCTGTGTGCATATAGTACAATTTATCCAGCACTTACAGGGATGAGATCCCTGGTGTTAAACAACGTTAGTGCTAAAAGGTGTTGGAAAATTAGTTGATGCTGTGCTGAAAACCCATCAAGGGGCATCACATACAACAAGGTGCACAAGAGAGGGGAATATAAACAATTTGCACAAATAGTGTAAAATGGCCAGATCAAAGGTTGAACAAAAACCTGGTAAGAATGCTGGTATAATGAATATGAGACCATTAACTCCCTAAGCCCCAAAGGGTTGAAGCGGAGTTAATGGTTAAAATACTAGTCAGTTATAGTATTAAGCTACATACATAGGAATTATTCCTATGTGTAGGGCTAAAAGCAACATGGTGAAATGGCATCATAATAAATCTCTAAAATAGCGCATGGGAGTTAATCTGGGAAAATCAAAACCCATGTATAACAATTAAAACCGTAAATGCAGAATACAAAAATAAACGCATATACCGAAATAGCATAAAAGCGATAAATGGAGAAAACGTAGTGTGCATATGCCACAGTCCTTTTACCCACAAAATATGCCTGCTGTACCTGTTTATCTGCAGTATTCTTTTCTCTACAATTCTTTTCTCTACAACCACTCAAAGTGCAGAATTTATACAGCGTGTCTGGCCTTTCAGAAAGAAGGGGGTGAGAAGCTCAAGTTACACTTTGCAGAGTTGATGGCTGATTGGAAGGAAAGGACACACTATTCTTTACACAGCACATAGAATCAGAGCTGAGGCTGTCATTCACAGGCTGTGTGCTGGAGCTCCCACTCCTGTAACCTTTTTACCTCTTGGTGTCAGGAAAACATGTCAGAAGTGACCCATGCAGATACCAGAGAAACCAGGCAGCAAATAGAATTTACACTTGCTCTAGATTGAGACAAGCACACACTATAGAGGGATATTCTTTGTTCATATTTCATGTCTGAGGTTTACAACTGCTTTAATGACTGTGCCACAAGTAAGAGTCTAGGCACATACAACCCCCTCACATGCGGTTTTAAAAAATTAATCAATTCCATTACGTATGCTTTTCTGCACACTTCAGGAATATGTAATGCACTTTAGGTGTAGTGGTCAAGAGTAAGTCATATAAAGCCCAGTGTACAAAGTGCAGTGGTCAAGAGTATGAAATGTAAAACACTAGGTTGATTTACTAAAACTGCAGTGCAAAATCTAGTGCAGCTCTGAATTAAAAACCAATCAGCTTCCATTTTCTTGTCAAAGCCTAATTGAACAAGTTGAAGTTAGAAGCTTATTGACTACCATGCACTGCTGCACCAGAATTTACACTCTCCAGTTTTGGTAAATCAACCCCAGTGGCTATTGTGCAGAACTTAGGAGTGTGTAACACATATGGTGCAGAGCTCAGGAGTGCATAATGCACAGAATGTAGGGGACAGAAGTTTGAGTACAGGGCTCAGCAGTGCAAAACCCAGGGGTATGGAGTGTATAACACAGAGAGTGCAGGGGTCTGGAGTGCAAAACATAGAGAGTACAGGGTCTGCAGTTCATAATACAGAGAGTGCAGGAGCCTGGAATGGATTATACAGAGAGTACAGGGGTCTGCAGTGCATAACACAGAGAGTGCAGAGGCCTGGTGTAACACAGAGAATATTGAGCAGTGGTCAAGAGTATGAAATGTAAAACACAGTGGGTTGATACTACAACTGGAGTGCAAAATCTAGTGCAGCTCTGAATTAAACACCAATAATCTTCCATTTTTTAAGTACATAACACAGAGAGTACAGGGGTCTGGAGTGCATAACACAGAGAGTTCAGGGGTCTGGAGTGCTTAACACAGAGAGTGCAGGGGTATGGCATTCATAACCCAGAGAATACAGTGGTATGGAGTGCATAACATAGAGAGTGCAGGGGTCTGGAGCACATAACACAGAGAGTACAGGGGTCTTAAGTGCATAACACAGAGAGTGCAAGGGTCTGGAGTGCTTAACACAGAGAGTGCAGGGGTCTGGTGTGCAAAAAACAGAGAATGCAGGGGTATAGAGTGCATAACACAGAGAGTGCAGGGGTATGGAGTACATAACACAGAGAGTACAGGGATATGGAGTGCATAACACAGAGAGTGCAGGGGGTATGGAGTGCATGATACAGAGAGTTCAGGGGTATGGAGTGCATATTACAGAGAGTACCAGGGTATGGAGTGCATAATATAGAGAGTACAGGGGTATGGAGTGCATGTTACAGAGAGTACAGGGGTATGGAGTGCATATAACAAAGAGTGCAGGGGTATGGAGTGTATATCACAGAGAGTGCAGGGGTATGGGGTACATAACACAGAGAGTGCAGGGGTCTGAAGTGCTTAACACAGAGAGTGTAGGGGTCTAGCATGCACAAAATAGAGAATGCATGGGGTATGGAGTGCATAACACAGAGACTGCAAGGATATGGAGTGCATATCACAGAGAGTACAGGGGTATGGAGTGCATAAGAGAGAGTACAGGGGTATGGAGTGCATAACAAAGAGAGTACAGGGGTATGGAGTGGATAACACAGAGAGTACAGGGGTATGGAGTGCATATCAAAGAAAGTACAGGGGTATGGAAAGCATATCACAGAGAGTACAGGGGTATGGAGTGCATAACACAGAGTGCAGGGGTCTGGCTTGTACAAAACATAGACCGCAGGGGTATAGAGTGCATAACACAGAGAGTGCAGGGGTATGGTGTGCATAACACAGAGAGTACAGGGGTATGGAGTGCATAACAAAGAGAGTACAGGGGTATGGAGTGCATAATACAGAGAGTACAGGGGTATGGAGTGCATAATACAGAGAGTACAGGGGCACTGTGTTCATAACACAGAGAGTGCAGGGGTATGGAATACATAATACAGAGAGTGCAGGGATATGGTGTGCATAACACAGAGTGCAGGGGTATGGAGTGCATAACACAGAGAGTGCAGGGGTATGGAGTGCATATCACAGAGAGTACAGGGGTATGGAGTGCATAATACAGAGCATACAGGGGTACTATGTTCATTACATAGAGAGTGCAGGGGTATGGAGTACATAACACAGAGAGTACAGGGGTATGGAGTGCATAATACAGAGCATACAGGGGTACTATGTTCATTACATAGAGAGTGCAGGGGTATGGAGTACATAACACAGAGAGTACAGGGGTATGGAGTGCATATCACAGAGAGTACAGGGGTATGGAGTGCATATCACAGAGGGTACAGGGGTATGGAGTGCATATCACGGAGAGTACAGGGGTATGGAGGGCATATCACAGAAAGTACAGGGGTATGGAGTGCATAACACATAGAGTACAGGGGTATGGCGTGCATATCACAGAGAGTACAGGGGTATGGAGTGCATATCTCAAAGAGTACAGGGGTATGGAGTGCATATCACAGAGAGTACAGGGCAGGGGAGGACTGACCATTTGGAATCTCGGCACTGCCCGAGGGCCTGGGGTCAGTAGGGGGCCTAATGAGATGCCCCTTGTACCTTTTTCATAGGCTTTTTTGAGTTTGGGCAAGGACACAGGAGCCCCATGATCCCCTATTGCCCAAGGGCCCCATGAGTTGTCAGTCCGCCTCTTGTACAGGGGTATGGAGTGCATAACACAGAGAGTACAGGGGTATGGAGTGCATATCACAGAGCGTACAGGGGTATGGAGTGCATATCACAAAGCGTACAGGGGTATGGCGTGCATATCACAAAGAGTACAGGGGTATGGAGTGCATATCACAGAGGGTACAGGGGTATGGAGTGTATAACACAGAGAGTACAGGGGTATGGGGTGCATATCACAGAGAGTACAGGGGTATGGGGTGCATATCACAGAGAGTACAGGGGTATGGAGTGCATATCACAGAGAGTACAGGGGTATGGAGTGTATAACACAGAGAGTACAGGGGTATGGAGTGCATATCACAGAGAGTACAGGGGTATGGAGTGCATATCACAGAGAGTACAGGGGTATGGAGTGCATATCACAGAGCGTACAGGGGTATGGAGTGCATATCACAGAGAGTACAGGGGTATGGAGTGTATAACACAGAGAGTACAGGGGTATGGAGTGCATATCACAGAGGGTACAGGGGTATGGAGTGCATAACACAGAGAGTACAGGGGTATGGAGTGCATATCACAGAGAGTACAGGGGTATGGCGTGCATATCACAGAGAGTACAGGGGTATGGCGTGCATATCACAGAGAGTACAGGGGTATGGAGTGCATATCACAGAGAGCACAGGGGTATGGAGTGCATACAAAAAAAGGGGATTTGTGAAAAGAGATTCACAGAAAAAGCGGCTACATAATGAACAGAATGTGACACTCAGAGAAATTTCCAAAAATTATGCTTTATTACACATATAAATATGACATGTGGGCAGTTGCCCTGGTTTACCATCACCTCAGTAAGAGACAATACACACAGACCTAAAACCATATAAAATGACACCAAGACCGGTCTGAATGCATGTGCAACAGAGAAAATGACTACAAGAGTCTAAAGTCTCTGTAGCACAAACGCATAGGTGAACACTTCCCTAAGGAGGTGTATCCAAAAATTATACCATAGGTATATAATGAAACAGGTTATAATGATGTAGACTAAGTTCCTACCATAATGGTTATATCCTAATCAGGGAATTACAAAAA
Organism: Staurois parvus; assembly: GCF_062004578.1. Lineage (NCBI taxonomy): Eukaryota > Metazoa > Chordata > Amphibia > Anura > Ranidae > Staurois > Staurois parvus. Next base: position 3,256,055 of record NW_028318841.1, read on the forward strand.
ATTATACTATGGATATAAGTATCACATGTATGCAATGCAGCAAGCACAGTATGCGTCAAAAAGAAAAAAGCATGCCTCTATGCCTATATGAAAAAAGACATTATGTCATATAAATGATGCAGTACATTCCTATGCCGGCACAAGTGGTTGGGGCCCATTCATCTGTAATGTAAACAGCTGTTTCCTAGAGCTCTTGAAATGAGAATATGCCCCATTTGTTCCCAGGATTGAGGAAAAGATGCAAAAAGCAGCACACTGCTTGAAATGGTTTCTTCACCACTACATGTGGACTACATACCACTTTCAGTAAGAAAAACAAGACACATCCCAAAAGATCTTCTGCCTGTTGAAATATACGTGGTGTAACTTGTTTCCTATATAAAGCACCATGATGTCCCCATCCTGTAGTGAAACAAATAATATGTGGAAAGTCACTGAGAGAGCTTACACTCTATATAGGATATATAGGTCATATAGATCACATAGGACCATATATCTAATGTCCTGTAACAGTCCACTCACCACCTGTGCAATGGCTAATAGGAAAGGAAAGAATGTCCTTCATGGGTACTGCCATACAAGGCCAGAGAGGCCAAGGAACCACCGCTGACATCCGCCGATATACCGCGGGTTCCAGCCCCTTCTTGGCGCCTGTGCTGCTTAGGCTTGCCTCATGGCATGTGAAGATGGCTTCCTCCTTGTAGGTCAGCGTGCGTTCCACCTAATGCGCATGACCGGAAGTGACGTATCTGACGTATGACGTCAACGCGTTTCGCCGATGGGCGTATCTCACTCAGCTTCGTCAGGACCAATGAAAACACTGCATTTCAATTTCCTATTTATAGTGGGTTAAAACCCACCCATTTATGCAAAAACTATCCTGCAGTTATTCCCAATGGAAGAAAAAAAAAAGGGGGGGGCTAAATACTTAGCACAGCTGCTGGTCATTATTGAATATAATTAAAAAGACAGGCGACTAGAAACATCAGAGAGAGGAAAGGCTTGATCATTTTAACAATGCATATATAGATCAAAGGACCATGAGTTAGATATACTAATCAGTTGAAACATTACCACACTTTCACCAGAAGATGGCGATATTAATGAAAGAATTACCAGGTCTATTCATTGAGTCAAGTACCCAAAAGAACAATATGAATTACCGCAAAGCCACCACAAGATGGCAATATTAACTAAGAATTTTCACTATGGGTTATTTTATAAAAAATATATACCCAAATTTCAAATACCCATTTTATGGTGTAGTTATTATTAAGGGAAAAAGGGATAATTAGGTCATCGGTCGATCCTTTCACATTTTTTGGAGCTATACTTAAATTCATAACATGAGGTCATCAATATTATTGTTATTATTCCCAAAGACAAAAAAGGTTTACCTTAGTTCTTTAACATATAATCCAACTATTAGTGAAGACAGAAAAATACCATAAGTTAGCCAACATATGGAGATATAAGGGTACACAACTATGTAAATCTATTTATCCAAAAATACTTGGAGATCACATTCCACATTTAACCCCTTTGGGTACAATGTATCAAGTTTATATATCCAATATTTCTCCTTTTTAAGCAGTTCTCTGTCAAAATCACCTCTCCTTTGTGGAAAGTGCAATGCATAGAAACCTTTCACTTTTGTACCATCCAGTTTACCTCCATGATATTTAGCATAGTGTTCCTTGGCCTCTCTGGCCTTGTATGGCAGTACCCATGAAGGACATTCTTTCCTTTCCTATTAGCCATTGCACAGGTGGTGAGTGGACTGTTACAGGACATTAGATATATGGTCCTATGTGATCTATATGACCTATATATCCTATATAGAGTGTAAGCTCTCTCAGTGACTTTCCACATATTATTTGTTTCACTACAGGATGGGGACATCATGGTGCTTTATATAGGAAACAAGTTACACCACGTATATTTCAACAGGCAGAAGATCTTTTGGGATGTGTCTTGTTTTTCTTACTGAAAGTGGTATGTAGTCCACATGTAGTGGTGAAGAAACCATTTCAAGCAGTGTGCTGCTTTTTGCATCTTTTCCTCAATCCTGGGAACAAATGGGGCATATTCTCATTTCAAGAGCCCTAGGAAACAGCTGTTTACATTACAGATGAATGGGCCCCAACCACTTGTGCCGGCATAGGAATGTACTGCATCATTTATATGACATAATGTCTTTTTTCATATAGGCATAGAGGCATGCTTTTTTCTTTTTGATGCATACTGTGCTTGCTGCATTGCATACATGTGATACTTATATCCATAGTATAATTTTTTGTAATTCCCTGATTAGGATATAACCATTATGGTAGGAGCTTAGTCTACATCATTATAACCTGTTTCATTATATACCTATGGTATAATTTTTGGATACACCTCCTTAGGGAAGTGTTCACCTATGCGTTTGTGCTACAGAGACTTTAGACTCTTGTAGTCATTTTCTCTGTTGCACATGCATTCAGACCGGTCTTGGTGTCATTTTATATGGTTTTAGGTCTGTGTGTATTGTCTCTTACTGAGGTGATGGTAAACCAGGGCAACTGCCCACATGTCATATTTATATGTGTAATAAAGCATAATTTTTGGAAATTTTTCTGAGTGTCACATTCTGTTCATTATGTAGCCGCTTTTTCTGTGAATCTCTTTTCACAAATCCCCTTTTTTTGCATGCCTTTTTTGGCTACTGAATGGAGACCATATATTGGGTGATACGATAATTTATTCTATAACCTCTTAATAACTATCTTTAGCGTATGGAGTGCATAACCTACGGACTGCAGGGCTCAGGAGTGCTAAACACACCGAGTAAAGGGCTCAAGGGTGCCTATTGCACAAAGTACAGAGGTTTGCAGTGCATAACACACAAACTGCTTTGAAAATTAAAAATGAATTAAATTGTGAGTTCAGTTTGGGGCGCTCAGATACAATTAGTCCCACTTTAAATCTGCACCCTCCAAACAATGTGTTGGTGGCATCATTTTGTGAGAGGAGGAATCTTGATGATTTTGATTCCACTGTTAGTAATTGCTAGCCAGAATTAATTTGGTATGACACAATCCGTATTTTATAATACAAGAGAAGTGAGCTTTGAGATGATTAATGATGAATTGAATTGGAGAGGAAATGAAGTTGCGAGGGAATGATGTAGGACAAAACATGTCATAATGTGCAGTCAACTGTTCAGAAGAGCCACATTGGTCCTGAAACATATTGACATAAATTATCATTCTAAATGAAATTGTTGGATGAAGAGACACATACAGATTCACAGGCTTTGCTTTACGTATGTAATATCCCAAATATGCACTTCATTCAGTGGTCAATAGTAGACAAATATTCACAAAAATAGATGGTTTCAGGCATGGGTAAGATGATTGGGTGCGTCCTTGGTACAGTTTGACATCTTCCCCCTGGGTTAAAATGTGTTAGAAGGTTTTTTTTGTGATTGTAAATAGGTGGGAGGGACAGATGGTGTTCATTTTGGGCTTTAAGAGCACTGGTTTCCAATTGCTTTTACTTAGCTGTACCAATAATGCTCTTATATTTTAATATTTAGATTCGAAGTAGGACAGAAGTCTCCCATTGGGAGTATACATACAGATTATCTGGTACTATCAATACCATATCAACACAAAAGATGTTAATGAGCAAAATAGGAGACACTCAAGGTTTGTTCTTAAATTGAATTTGTATTTAACCACTTCAAATCCGGACACTTTTACCCCCTTCCTGCCCTCAGGCCAATTTTCAGCTTTCAGTGCTATCACACTTTGAATGACAATTGCGCAGTCATGCAACACTGTACCAATATGAATTTTTTAGCATTTTTTTGAGACAGATAAAACTTTATTTTGGTGTTATTTATTCACCACTAGGATTTTTATTTTTTTGCTATATAAATGAAAAAGTCCAAACAATTTGAAAAGTGTTTTTCTTATACAATTTTGCAAATAATCTTTCTTCATAAATCTTGGCCAAAATGTATTCAGCTATCTTTTTAGTAAAAAAAAAAATAACCCAAATTAGTTTATAACCAAAAATGATAATTTTTCAAATTTTTTTTTACATTTTTATTAAAATTTTTTATATTATTATTTATGTCTTTTTTTAACATACTGTCACCCTAGCAGTACAGTGTCACCATAGTGAGCACACTGAGGTGTTGCGCTTGTGGTGCGGTACAAAAACTCCTGTTTTCAGCATCTTTGGGGCATGTTTGGTGAGTTAAAAAAATGCCCCAAAATCCCCTCTTCCCATTGAAATCAATGGAAAACACCTGAAAAACGCCCCCAAAATGCCTCTTCCCATTGAAATCAATGGGAAACACCTGTGAGAAGCATTTTTGGTGCAGTTTCAGATGTTCTTTGAAAAACAGCAAAAACGCGGTAAAAATGTAGTAAAAACGTAGTAAAAATGTCTATGTGTTTTTGAGGTGTTTTTGCAGCAGATTAGTGTGAAAGTAGACTTACAGGAGTGAATTTTCTTCTTAGGGGTAGATTTCCTCTCTCTTCCTGTTGTCTCCCTCTCTTTGTAAGTGAGTAAGAGTTTTATGTAAGTTGGATGTATGACAATTATAAAGCAATATAGGTGAGCTAGTGATATTTATTCCTGTCACCAAGCGAAGTAAAATAACCTGATTCATAATCTGGTTACCTGGGGGCATTGGCACCATGTATGGATTTGACTACAATGTCTAAAACAATTAGAAGATGAATGTGAGTGTAGTTTTGCCTCTCTAGTAGGGACCATGTACCACTTAAGTAAGGTCTTATAGTTAGATACCACTAGGGTGGTATTGATAGAAATTTTAGGCAAATCGTTCACTATGTCCTACCATTTCAGTATATCTAATGTAATATTGAGGTCATGCTTCGAATTCTGCATGTATAGCAGCTTATGATTAAGATCCAGAAGAAGATCACATAATATTGAAATTTGTCCCTTTGCAAAATTTCTAGATTTGCATGAAGACTCAAAGAGTGCCAGCGATATCGGGTAGGGAGTAAATCTTAGTTTAATTTTTTGCTACATAACATAGTTTTGAGGTAATATTTAGTTAATCAGTATTACTATCATCTGTATAGCCTGGTCTAAAGGTAGATTTGCAGCCCATATGTTATTCATACCTTAGTTTGAGGTGTAAAATATATTATGATCCTTTCTCCCTTTTATGAATTTTTTAGACCTATGAGGCCTTTGGTTGCTGGCCAATATTGTGCCCCCATATCTGGCTCCTGGATGGCCCCCTGCCTTGTGTGAGCAGTGGAGTAGGTCGGCTGTCTGGGAATAGGAGGTCTTTTGTTGCTTGGCACACACAAATATTATATGTAAGTTCTATGATATATTCATATGGATTCTCACATGTTTATGATGTAAGCTGATACAGCTAATATATATATATATTTATATATTTCTTTTTTAGATTTTATAATTCAACCCCTGAGGAAGCGATTGTTGTCACAAAACATGTTGGGCCATTCTTCTGGCGGCTTAATGTCCCTCACCCCCCCATAGGAACTTCCTGGTGGTTAAAGTATGTCTTATCACTAGTCTTGTTCCTTCGGTATGGTGGGATGTGTGACATTGTCCGTGGGGACAAATGATTTTACTGATATGTGTTTATGTATTGTGTTCCTTTAAAGTCCATTTTTTCCCTTTGCCTATTTCCTTTTCCCATTCTTAAGTTTAGTGAACTAGGACGTGGCACTAGTGTATTTAAATTGGAAGTGACCTAACACCTGAGTACACTCAAAAATCTTTCTTTGTTTAAATCTTAGTTAAGTCTTAAGGAAAGATGTGACTTGGTAATATTGGAACAATTCAGTTGGGGGAGGTTTCAGTTTGGTTTGATAGTGTTCCAAGGTCTAAAGTTCACCACAATGCAAGAAATCCCCTATTCACAATAAACCTTTATTTTCCCACCAATGAAATTACCACGATATTAAGTCCAAACACGGGTTAGGGGAGTGTGGGTAGAAAGGAGTTCTCCTAGTCCTCTGTCTGTTCCATATGGTGAATGAAAACTGTAGTGTAGGGTACATGATAGGAGTGTTTAACTTACTAGGGATCCACATTGCTGCACCATTAGTTAGAAGAAAACGATACAGCTTCTATGGAGACCCACTGAGGAAGAGGTCCTTGTAAAGTAGTAACTGATATCTGCATTATCTGAACAGTATGATAATAAGCCAGTAAGTTAGGGAGCCCCAGGCCTCCTCAAGGTTTAGGTGTATATGATGTCAATCAATTGCTTCAGAGTGTAGAACCCTCTCAGGTAGGTTGTTAAGAAGTAGGTAATTTTAGATTTTTGGCTGGGCGGTGGTCAATCCAATTTGATTTGTGTTGGCGCGTATTTGGTTTCTCCCTAAGCTCACAAGGTTTGTGGTTCCTCACTGTTACCAGCGGGGGTCATCACTGCACTGGCCATAGTATGAGGATTCCAGCATTGTTGAGTTATGAATATTAATCTCCTCCTAGTCATCCCAGTAGGAGGGTCAAGCCATGAGGGCATGATTGGGGGAGAGTATAAATATTCGGGAAAACCATGTGCTCGCTCACATGCCTCTGGCTGAGCTCTGAAGAACTGCTGCTGGACATGCTGCCAAGCCCAGAAGCTTCAGTGGGGCCTAGCTTACCTTTTGGAGCACAAACCTATACATCAGGCCTCAGAGATTCACCAGCTGTGAAAACCACATCCCTAAAAGTTGTGTCACTGGTTCATTTGCTGTTCATCAGGGTCTTGGTTGTGGCAGAGCCTAGAAGCCCTACCTGCAACTATAGAAACACCTCTGAGACCTCACCTCTGAGGATCCAGTCTACCATCACCTCACTAGAAGACATCAGGAAGCTAAGTCTGGGCAGCTAGTCCCTGGTCTTGATCCTATTTACTGATCCGGGTGATGTTGTTGCTGCAAGGAGATAAGAGCCAATGAGGTGTTATGGGGTATAGAATGCTCAGCATCCCTTAATCTAACCTTTTCCTTCTCATCTCAGGGGTCAATGAGTGCTGTTTTTCAGGACAGAGAAGTTTTCTCCTAGAAATTGTATGTATCAGAGTATCCTCTGGTCTACACCCTTCCTCAGTTACAAGGTAATTCAGCATTAAACCTCAAAAAGACATCCCGTAGACTAGTCACTGAGTCAGTGTCTATGAAGTCATCAAAGTGTGTGTGTTGTAGACTCTGCACATTCAGGACTCTAATCATCTGTGTGACTGTACTTTAATCACGTTTCATCATCATCAGTCCGTACATTACGTACAGAGTGCAGGATTCAGGAATGCGTTTTGTACAGAGTACAGGATTCAGGAGTTTGTTACATACAGAGTGCAGGATTCAGGTGTACATTTCATACAGAGTGCAGGATTCAGGAATGCGTTATGTACAGAGTGCAGGATTCAGGAATGCATTACGTACAGAGTGCAGGATTCAGGAATGCGTTACATAGAGAGTGCAGGATTCAGGAATGCATTGCATACAGAGTGCAGGATTCAGGAATATATTACGTAGAGAGTGCAGGATTCAGGAATGCATTACATACAGAGTGCACGATTCAGGAATATATTACGTACAGAGTGCAGGATTCAGGAATGTATTATGTACAGAGTGCAGGATTCAGGAGTGTGTTACGTACAGAGTGCAGGATTCAGGAATGCATTACGTACAGAGTGCAGGATTCAGGAATGTATTATGTACAGAGTGCAGGATTCAGGAGTGGATTTCATACAGAGTGCAGGGTTCAGGATTGCATTTCATACAGAGTGCAGGATTCAAGAATGCGTTACGTACAGAGTGCAGGATTCAGGAGTGCATTACGTATAGAGTGCAGGATTCAGGAATGTATTACGTACAGAGTGCAGGATTCAGGAATGCTTTACGTACAGAGTGCAGGATTCAGGAGTGCGTTACGTACAGAGTGCAGGATTCAGGAGTGCGTTACGTACAGAGTGCAGGATTCAGGAGTGCGTTACGTAGAGAGTGCAGTATTCAGGAATGCACTACATACAGAGTGCAGGATTCAGGAGTGGATTTCATACAGAGTGCAGGGTTCAGGATTGCATTTCGTACAGAGTGCAGGATTCAGGAGTGCGTTACGTACAGAGTGCAGGATTCAGGAATGCGTTATGTACAGAGTGCAGGATTCAGGAGTGCGTTACGTACAGAGTACAGGATTCAATAATGCGTTATGTACAGAGTACAGGATTCAGGAGTGCGTTATGTACAGAGTGCAGGATTCAGGAATGCATTACGTACAGAGTGCAGGATTCAGGAATGTGTTACGTACAGAGTGCAGGATTCAGGAATGTGTTACGTACAGAGTGCAGGATTCAGGAGTGCGTTACGTACAGAGTACAGGATTCAACAATGCGTTATGTACAGAGTACAGGATTCAGGAGTGCGTTATGTACAGAGTGCAGGATTCAGGAATGCATTACGTACAGAGTGCAGGATTCAGGAATGCGCTACATACAGAGTGCAGGATTCAAGAGTGGATTTCATACAGAGTGCAGGGTTCAGGATTGCATTTCATACAGAGTGCAGGATTCAAGAATGCGTTACGTACAGAGTGCAGGATTCAGGAATGCGTTACGTACAGAGTGCAGGATTCAGGAATGCGTTACGTACAGAGTGCAGGATTCAGGAATGTGTTACGTACAGAGTGCAGGATTCAGGAATGCGTTACGTACAGAGTGCAGGATTCAGGAGTGTGTTATGTACAGAGTGCAGGATTCAGGAATGCGTTATGTACAGAATACAGGATTCAGGAATGCGTTATGTACAGAGTACAGGATTCAGGAGTGCGTTACATACAGAGTGCAGGATTCAGAAATGCGTTACGTACAGAGTGCAGGATTCAGAAATGCGTTACGTACAGAGTGCAGGATTCAGAAATGCGTTACGTACAGAGTGCACAGTGCCCACTCCCAACATCACAAGTTGGAGTTGGCAGCTGTTTGCTTTCTCTCATTGCAGCTGCAAGCCCCGCTGGCTTGCCCGTCAATCCCTGGCTGTGATAAATGTTCACACTGTGCACACTGCTGCAGGTCCAGCCTGGCTGGAAGTTAGCATTTAAAGATTAGATAGAGTAATGCGGGACAGAGCCCCTGTACACCGGGACTGCGGGACAAAGGTGAAAATGAGGGAATGTCCTGCCCAATCTGGGACTGTTGGGAGGTATACAAGTCAGCCACAGCATGTCTTGGTCAAGAATGCACACTTACCCTGCTGTTTGGATAGTGAAGGAGCAGCAGCACACTGATAGGATATTCTGTGTGCACCTTTATGACAGCATGGTCACTGTGCATACATTTGCATACAGGAGAGTTGAATTGGCTCCTGTTACTGACCCTCCCAATCAGTGGTGCCACTGGGGTTGGTGTCACCTTGTGCGGTAAAACACCCCCCCACAATAATTTTATAATTGTGCTTTTATAATTGCCCCACAACACCCCCACCCATTATAATTACCTCACACATCCTCCTCTGTTACATATATCTGTGCAACCCCCCCCAATTATAATTACCCTGCAACCCCCCCCCCCATTCTAAATACCCCGAACCCCCTCCCCAATTCTAACTACCCCACATTACATCTAATTACTTGCCCCACACACACTTCACAATCCAAATGACCCTACAATCGCCCTGCCATTATAATTACCCTATGGTACTTCCCTCTGCCCCTGTCACATTAAAATGACTCTGTAATTCCTCCCCCACCCCATTATAATAACACCACATTCCCCCGGCCTGTTATAATTGCCCTACAACACCCCCTCCACCATTATAACACCTCACATATCTTCCTCTTTTACATATAATTCCCATGCAGCCCACCCTTCAATTATATTTACCCCCCCCACATAATTATAATTCTCCTGCAGCCCCCCAAAATATTATCCTTCCCTCCTTTAATTATAATACCCCTTCACCCCTCCCCCTTTAATAATAATTCCACTTCAGCCCCCCCTTTCAATTATAATTCTCCTGCAACCCCCCAAAATATTATCCTTCCCTCCTTTAATTATAATACACCTTCACCCCCCCCCCCCTTTAATAATAATTCCACTTCAGCCCCCCCTTTCAATTATAATTCTCCTGCAGCCCCCCAAAATATTATCCTTCCCTCCTTTAATTATAATACCCCTTCACCCCTCCCCCTTTAATAATAATTCCACTTCAGCCCCCCCTTTCAATTATAATTCTCCTGCAGCCCCCCTCTTCAAAATATATTTATATTATTTTTGGTAAAAAAAGGTTTAAAAATGCTGGTTTGCAGCGTTTTACCGCATTTTACCGTGTGTTGCCGCATTTTTCAGCGCTAGAGCATTTTTACAGCTATAAAACTCCTCTAGAAACCCACTAGTTCTGGGGGTTTTTTTCCAGCCAAAAAATGTTGATTACAGTCTATATGTGCATGGACACATAGGATAACATGCTGGGGAGTCTACTGGCTGTAGTAAAAAACGGCAAAAGCCAAAAACAGCCGCTGTAAAAACGTCCAGTGTGCATGAGGACTAAGAGGATGATGAGAAGTTTAAAAGAAACATATTTTATATAATCAAGTGACATTTCCTCATAACAATTGCTCTGAAGTTTCCTCACTTTAACCTTAAATTTCAGCATAGTTGCTCATCTACCGCAATTAGGAAATTACCACGTGGCTTTCTTTCTATAGAAACTACCTGTGAACCTCTGTTCTCTCATGTCTGCTCCCTCAACCCCCTCCTTCCTGCCTGTAAAACCTTTACCTGATGTACAGGGCCAGTTCCTGCATCTGCTATTCAAGATGAAAAAAAAGGCTTTGTAGACAATATTTATTTGGACATTGGAAGACAATAAATAGGCAACAACTAATTTAATAATATTTAGTATTTTCTGGCCAACTTTGTGACAGTCTCCTGGGAACAGGAAGTGCTTAAAATAAATATTTTGCGTGTTCTATGACATATTATCCTTCATAACAAGCCAGTAATTTTAAAATGCTTTGTGCTGTCACTGGTGTAAAAGTACCAGTATTTGTTGAAGAAAATCGAATCTGGAATCCCAGCCTAACATTTGTAATAAAATAAAAATAAATATATAAAACAAACCTAATTATTACACATTAACTAACAGTAAATATGCTGCAAACACAATAAATGACAATTTTCAGTTCTTTACAACCTATAAAGTGTTTTGAAACTTACTGTGCGTAATAATTTGGAGCAGTGCATTGGAAGTTTTTTATGTTTAAAAAAAATACTGTTATCATTAGGAGGTTTGTTCAATAAAATTTGAATTGTACTCTTAATAGTTGATAACATGAGAATTATGCTGACTGTTATTTACATCAATTATTTAGGTAAATTAGAAAAATATCATTTGCATAATAATTTGGAACAGGGTGTAGAACCAGAAAGACATTTGTTCCTTTTTTGGTTTGTATACATTGTGCAGCTTCTTCACACCTGGTCTTTCATTTCCCCTCATTCAACATTCCTTTCATACCCAGTTCACATATTCCTATGTTAATACAGCTAAAAACAGTTCAGACCCACTCAAATGCATGTAAGGAATTTTTCCCATGTGTAACAAAACATATCTTGATCCTCAGGTCAGGAGAGGCACTCATTTGCAACTACCATAATGTTACATGTAGCTAGCTGGTCGATTCACTTTCTTAAAGAACCACAAACCAAAGTTTCTCACATGCTTTACAATATCTGGAAGTTCCTGGGAAACCCTGTCTTGACCCTGTGTGCTATCTGGACAGGTGATCTCTAATATCCTCATATGATAGGCCTCTGCTGTCAGGGAAGGCTTGCCCATAGTGCAGATAGAGGCTCCAGGCGCATAAATATGCTCATGCGCAAACCAGCAACTGGTCAGGTATATGTGCATGGATGTGGGCATAGGGGCCCGCCTGTCACTAATGCTGGTGCCAAACTGCCTATTTAAACAGGCTGCAGTATTGTCTCATTGCTGTCCGCTTGTCTGCTACCTGTCCTGAACCCGGCTTGTCTTTGGGTTCTGCTTCTGCCTCCTGTTCTTGCCTGATTAGATCGTCCGCTGCTGGCTTGGCTTGTGACCCAACTACTCTGCTGTCTGCCATCTATAACTGATCTGCCTGACCATTACTGACGCGGCTCATCTGACCCTGCATCTTGCTCATCCAGTCTGCCACAGCTCTTCAGTTCAGCAAGTCCACATCTTGATCCGGCGTCCTGCTGCACACCCACAGTCTGCTGCCAGCCAAAGCTCCATGCCCGTTTATCCTGGTGCTACATCTTCCTGCTGACTATTGCTGCCATGCAGACAACGGGTCTGGCCACAGCCACTCACACCTCACGATGCTCCCTTTGCTGCTGTTCCGCTATCAGTCGTCCTTGAGCCGGAGCTGTACGAGAGGCCTTCTTCTTCATGACAGGCTCACTATCCAGGTATGTGACATTCACACCTCAACAACACTTCCCTTTCCCATGACTGGAGAATAGCTCCAGGGTAATAGATAAAGGTTCAAATAGATTTTGGGGTCCAAATCCCCCTGAGTCTCCGGCAGCACATGTCCAAGGTCTCCTTTTTGGTCCCCTCTGAGGAAGTGAGGCCATTGTCATGCTTACCCCTAAAGCAGGTGGTCAGACACTAGCGCTAGCTTCTGTGTTCTTCATCTATAGCAGCCCCTTTCCCATAAGGCAAGAAGGCCTACCAGTACTTGGGGACTTATACACAATGCTATAGTGCCTGGCCACCATGCTAAGGCAGGCATGTACTGAGCAAAGCAAACAGGTACTTGCGGTTGGCAGACAGGCAGAGTAGTTCAATGAAATTCCGGGTACAAGGCAGGCAAGGTTCAAGATAGTCAGACTCAGATTCATAGTCAAAAGGCAGGCAGAGTTCAGAGAATAGTTGATATCCTATTCGAGGTCGTCAATGAGGGAATCCAAACTAGAGCAGGGCAGACAAATAGGGAGCTTGGGCACATGTAACCAGCGCTACCACAAGCATGAGACTGCAGTCTTGGCTGGCTTAAATCAGATTTGGTATCCACCCAGAGACTGGCCACATCAATCAGCTTGCAGGTGGACAGACAGACAGGGATGCATCATAGCTAAAAATATGGGATGCTGGAATAAGAACAGCAGCTGTCAAAGCACAGGAGCGTTTACATGCTCCTGACAGCAACAATGTACAGAGGAATCCCTGTGATGCTGCAAATCTTGTCGCCTGTTTTCTCTTGAAAAAGGTAAGCACTGTATCTCAGTGTTTCTGCTATTCTGTTTGCCAGTTCTAGCAAAACTTAGCATATTTTGTTATATTCACATTTGAGAAAAGATCCTCTCGAGCTGAGCCAGTACTCAGCATCATCCCTGACTGGCGCAATACTTTTTGGATAAAAGGACAAAATTCCATTAATTCTAGATTAGATATTTGCCCATATATGTGCATATATACTGTAAGTTATTGTGTCAAATCTGGGTGATTGTGGTAAGTTTGTAATTACACCTTAATTAAGGCTGTACACAGATCTATCCACTGTAAGTTTAATGTAAACCACTAGTTGGATCTGTTTTAGAGAATAGCAGTATCATTTTCTGGGCCGCCATTTGCAGGAGCTGAGCTTTAAAGAAAACATAAATACACATGCCATGCATATAATAGCTTCAAAGTTATTGAGCCAGAAGAACAATGCAAATTAATTCTGACTTGACTGTTTGCATTCTGATTAGTGACTTCACTGGTTGCAAGCCTATTAGTGAAGCCAGGTAGCCAGGCAACTAGCATTTATTACTTAGCTCAAGTATCCTGTAACGTCCATGTTCAGCTGAAACATTAGTTTGGGGTAGAGTAGGGAAGGGTTATTTGAGCGCAGCTCTACTAGAATTATTTGGATACTGTAGCCATCTCATTAGTTACTTTGTGTTATATATGATATACAACATTCACGTTCACAGTCCTGATGTATTTTGATGGTTTAGGACAGGGGTCTCCAAACTATGGCCCAAGGACCGAATGTGGCCCTTTGCTACCCTTTATTCCTCCCATTGAGACCAACAATGGGGTAGTACTTCTTCCATTGAAACCAATGATGGGGCACTATTCTTCCCACTAATACCAATGATGGGGCACTACTCCTACTGACCATCAACCCTGCAGCCATGTTTATTCTCACTGATGCTGGGGGCAGGACATTTTCTATCCTCGCTGTTCTTAATCTGGCCCTCCTGAAGTCTGAAGAACAGTATACTGGCCATTTTTTTTAAAAGTTGGAGACCTCTGGTTTAGGACAACGCTACAGATGGAAGTGCACAAGATCAGTCTATGGATAGACTCCTTTATGAGTTACAGAATCTGTTCAATTGACAGAATCAGCTTATTTCTTTGCGGATGGATTTTATATGAGTTATTTGAACTGCCAACTATAATTACCTATAACTTTCAGGTGGCTTATGGCTGACCGAATATATGAATTGATATATGCAATTGTTCTGTTAGACATAATTGGGTCTGTCTCTACCATTTTGAGATTATTCAGTTATATATGCCTAACATCTGTACAAAAAAAATCATATACTCATATGTCTGAATGTATACTCTGGTCTACACTTTGTGGTTTTTAATATACTTACCTGAACACTCTAGGTTATATGATTAACCACTTGCGCGCTGGAAGGTTTTAACCCCTTCATGTACAGGCAATTTTTTGCTGTTCAGCACCGTGCTAGTTTAATTGTGCAGTTGTGCAAGACTGTACGCAAATTAGATTTATATACTTGTTCAACAGAAATAGAGCTTGCTTTTGGTGTTTTTTAATCACCATTGGGTTTTTTTGTTTTTGTCACTATATAAACAAAAAAAGACTGAAAATTTTATATCTTCAATCTCTCCCTTTCTACTGGCATCTTCCCCAACCTTCTAAAACATGCACTAGTCACCCCTATACTTAAAAAGGCTTCACTGAACCCCACCAATCTTAACAAACTAAGACCCTACTCCTTACTCCCCTTTGCTTCCAAACTCCTTGATCATCTAGTCCACAACCAACTAAGCTGTCACCTCATTGAGAATAACCTTCTTGATCCCTTTCAGTCTGGATTGGGCCCACAATACTCCTCAGAAACTGCTTACGTAAAATTCATAAACAACCTACTAACAGCTAAAACCAACCGTCACTATTCCGAAATCTTACTCTTGGACCTCTCCACTGCTTTTCATATAGTTGACCAGCCCCTTCTCCTCAAAAAATTCTATTTCCTTGGTCTCCCTGACTGTACTCTCCATTGGTTCGCATCTTACCTATCCCACCACACCTTCAGTGTCATTTACAACTCTACTTTCTCCTCTCCTATTCCTCTTATTGTCTGGTTTTCCTAAGATTCTGTCCTTTGACCTCACCTATTCTCAATCTATAGCTCTTCCCTGGGTCAGCTGATAGCTTTTCATGGTTTCCAATACCATTTCTATGCTGATGACACCCAAATCTATCTCTCTATCCCTCAGCTCACCCCATCAGTTTCCTCATGTATTACCAATTTACTAGCCGACATATCAGACTTGATGTCACACCACTTCCCCAAACTCAATCTATGCAAAACTATGATAATATTTCCTCCCCCATGTGCCCCTTCCCCTGACTTCTCTGTCAAGATCAATGGCACAACTATCAGTCCATTCCCGCATGCCAGGGTGCTAGGGGTAACCTTGGACTCTGAACTGTCCTTTCAGGTCCGCATTCAATTCCTATCCAAATCATGTTACCTCAACCTCCACCAGATCTCCAGAATACGCCCATTTTTAACCAATGACACCACAAAACGTTTAATTCACTCCCTAGCTATCTCTTGCCTTGACCACTGCGACTCCCTCCTCAGTGGATTACCTTTACATAGGCTATCCCCACTTCGGTCCATTCAGGGCCAGTGCTAGACAATTTTGCACCCTAGGCAAGACAAGCTACTTGCATCCCCCACTCCCCCCCAACAAAAAATAAATAAAACATTTTAAAAACAGTAGAAAATATTACATCAAAAAAACATGAAATTGCTAAATATCTTTTAACTTGCAAAAGTAAGTGACATAAGAGGCCACCAGCACAAATATTAAAGACAAAATATATACTAACCAAATAAATTAATTAACTGTATTAACCTGTATCAGGCAGAGAAACAAACAAAAAAAAAGAGACAGCGTGACGATCGCGGCGTCAGACCCCTGCCCTTCTCAACAAACTCGTGACCGAAGGACTAGCTAATCTAAAACCGCGCTGTCACGTGCGGAACAATGCCACGCCCAGCTGCACCCTGCACAACGATTTTCCAGCTGGACCACAATCGACCACAATAGAGGCAGGGGTTCTGAGTTTGCATTAAAGAGCTTCAGAAACAGTTCAACACTTTCACAAAGTAAGATTTATTCCTAAAAGGTCAAAAGGGTGTAATAAAAATATTTACAGAAAAAGATGTAGCCAATATATATATATAAATATACAGAAAGCAATAGCACAGCAAAGAGATAACAGAAAGGAATTTAAATAGATAAAGTACTTGTAAAAAGCCTTGGGTTAAGCAGCTTTCAAGTTTTCTGAGCAAAAGGGCATTTTCTCCCACAGTTGGTTCCGATGTTAAAAAGGGAGAATTCTTCAACTTACTCAACTCAGCTTAGCTTAGCTTTTCTAGGAACTCCACAGGGTGTCTCCCTGACTTAGAGAACCAATCACCTCATTTGGGGAGGGGGTTGTGTAGGCGGGGAGCTCAGGCTTTGACCAAAGCCTTCACAAATTATACTATGGCCAATAACTTTTCCTCGGTACATACAGTATACCCTCTATTCACAAGTAGATTAATACCCAGAATCATCTGCTGAATGGTTAGATATGAAATATGGAATATCTGCTTGAATGGTTAAGGAGATATAATTTTCTGCTCTCCTGTGTATGTCAGATAGGGGGTGTAATATACCCGGTGACTTGTCTTACAGTGAGCCATCCGAATATGTGTTCCATGTTTGCGTAATTATTTCCTATTTGGAGATATAAAATTATATGGAGAACTGGGTTTTAAAATGTAAGTCTGTTTTTATGACCACCTGGAATTTGAAGCTCAGTGAGGGCTGATTTATGGCTTGATGACCCCTTCTCCAGCAAGGGTCTTGCAGACAGAGGGGCACCTAGCTAGTGTGGGATTTACAGCCCTGGAGCTCTCCCACTGGGGCCTGTTGCCTTTTGAACTCAGCAAACACACACAGACCGCATTCCTGAGGGAGGGGGGAAATTGGAGGAGGAAGCCTGATTTGGGAGAGAGAGATGATACAAAATGGAAGATTCTAACAAGATGGGTGACCGCGTCCACCTCGGTGTGCACGATTGCTACAGACAGAGTTACTAAACTCCACAGAGATCAGCAGCCACCAGCCGGCTTGCAGTAAGGGACCAAGCCTGAGGGAAACACTGGAAGGAGTGGCAGCTCAGCTGCTACACTGGCCCCAGACACCCGGCATCTTCCTCTGTCCTTTCTTCCTTCCCCTCTGCCAAACACTCCCCTCAGCTGGAGGATCATTCATGATGTCCCATAGGATCAATCATCTGTTCCCCTCACTCTAACCACTGTTCCCCCCCCCCTCCTCTCACCTCCATGACCCATCATCCTCGGCTCACCTCTGATGAGGTGCGGAGCCAGGGTGCAGAGTCCAAGATGCGGCTTTCAGTGAGAACAGGTGGCCTCCCAGCACTACACAGCTTCCCTCTCATACACATTGGGCCCTGATCATCCTACTCACATAGGGTTAATCAGGGATTTTTGATGGTTTTACACTTTGATTGCTGTTACAGTGATGATCACTTCAACAGCAATGTTTTGAACTGTCATGAATGAGTTACTTTCATACAGCTGTGATTAATATTGTGTGCTGTGATTGGCCCACAGCTATCACATTATACAGGGTGTTGTGACTGGCCCAGATACCATGTGATAGATGTGTGCCAATCACAGCAGTGCTATAGGAATCACAGCTGTTATGAATGAAATTCATTCATAACAGCTTTGTTGACGTGATCATGTGATCGCATTATGTGACCCTGTACTGGGAGCCACAATCCACTGTGTCCGGTCACGGGAGCACCACGCTGCACTCCCCTCAGCTGGATGAGGGACATGTGTGCGATCCAGCCTACCCATGCCATCTTCCTACAGTAAATGTGCTGGGGGGGGGGCAGCAATTAGTTAAAAACATTTGCTTTACAAATGTCTCAGCATTCAGGCAAAAGTCACAAAGGGTTTTATTGCTGTGTTCCTGCTTAGGAGATTCACCCTTACTATTTGTTTTGGTGGCCATTTTTACTGAGACAGAAAGTGATGGAAAACGCAAAAAAATTATCAGAAGAGGAACAGAAGGGAAAACTACTAATGGAGCCACTTGTTCCAGATACAACTATGTAAGAGGGGATATCATTTTACTTCGCTTTTTACTTTTACTTAATAGTATCTACAGGACAGGCAGTGAAGATATATCTCTAATACCACACATAAATGTAAAAATAACCCTTTATCAACCCAAAACTGTTTTGGTTTAGATACAGTTCAGCAGAAAAAGGATAGGGACACCTTTGCCTTTTAAATGCTACAAATGAAATGTTTCTGGACATATGGCTTTGCATCCACAACTTTCTCAAAGTCCAATGTGCTAGGGGTCCTTATGGGAAAACCCAGAACTTCCATACCAAAGATCTATTTTATTTTAAAAGACCGCAGTCCTTTGAACCAAGTGGATCAGAAAGTACAAATACAGGTTAGTAATCCAGAGAAAATCTCTGAATGCAAATAATCTCATTTTCATTTGGTATTTCCTAAGACTTTTCACTCACAATGTGGCTACTTCTGCTTTTCTGTTCTATAGAAGTTCAAAGAATGTTTACATGAGAAAACCTTACAGTTTCATCATTCTGTTAGAACAGGTAAAGTCTTGCCCCTCATCTGCACAAACATTATATGATCAATCTTAACATTGAATACAGATTAGAAACACATTACCTGATTATGTAAAGCAATGAAGAAATTCAAGGCACAATCTCTTAACTATTGACATATATCTTCTGACGAGAATTGAGCCAAGGATTCCCAGCTGACGGGAAACAAAGGACCAGTGTGAAAAGGGGCCCTTTTAAGTCTGGTACGGATTTTAAGGGAAATCCCATATAAAAAGCAAAAATAAAATGGTGTGCCCCCCCCTCCAATTTCAAACCAAGGCCCTTTTGTATTATGAATTTTAACTATTATGAAAATATAATAAATAATAGTGCTTGGGTCTGGAAGAATGGAGTTGAAGGTCATGATCTAAAGTAGCCTTTTTCAATCAGGGTGCCAAGGCACCCAGGAGTGCCTTTAGGTTTCTTCAGGGGTGCCTTGGCAAAATGCCTAAAAAGTGCAGGTAGATCAAGCCTACCTTTTAGTTACACAAGCCACAGGTTTTCATTTTGCACCATTACAACTCTGTAGCAGCCAGCAACATAACAACCAATGATGTCATCAGGTGATAAGAAGGACATCAGGCACCTGCACAGCATCCTTGCTTGCCCTCCCCTGCCCCTCTTCATCAACACTGGGGTGACATTAGCTGAGTAAGGGAGAGAAACTGAGGGAGAAGAGGAACAATGGAATACTAGTCAGTACCAGTGTACAAAGGTGTATTTGCTTTGGAAGAATAAATCACCTCTGACGTTGGGTGCCCCACATGTGCAGATGTTGCTGTGTTCTGTAAAACTTTTAGTTTAGTTTTTTTACATTTTGTAATGGGTGCCTCAAGACTGATCAGAATTTTAAAGGGTGTCTCGAGACTGTGCAGAATTTTAATGGGTGCCTTGACTGAAAAAAGTTTGAGAAACACTGGTCTAAAGAACTCTACATTATACGCCTGTCACAGTAAATTGTTAAAAGGTTGAACATGTGGACATTAATTTCTGGAGGAGGGCCACAGATCAGGAGGACCTAAATGACCTAAGATGGTGGATTTTCTCCTTGTGTGTGCATACTGTATTCCGTTCCTGTTGCAGGAAGATGGTAAGAGGTGCTCTTAACCAGCATGGCCATTACTGATGGCAAATCTGGGCTGCTTTTAGGTGGGTCAACGGACACAGCTCATCATGATTGACATGGATCTGCATTATGGGGCTGTGTGTGTGTTTTCCTGTTTCTATTGCTTTGTAAAGATAAGGGTAAGGGTTTTATGTACCCCAAATCTATTCACACGGGAGGCGGTGTCTGTGGGGGACAGGTATTAGCGGACCACCACAATCACCGAGCTAGGGTTGTGGGGAATCGGCCCTTGTTCTCATCAACATCTCATCAACTTTCCTGACCTGCCAGGCTACATGCTCAGTGTCATGGATTTTGGGGGGGGGGAAACCACACACATTTGTTTTTTTTTTGTGGAGTTCCTTTTAAAAAGCCATTCCAAACCTGAAGGGCCTGGTATGAATTTTGTAGGGGACAATTTTTTTTTTCACACTGTCCCTGTTCCTTTGTTTGTTTACTTTCAACTGTTAACTGGGATTCCCAGGCTGACAGCTGAATGTGTTGAACGGTGATAAATCACTGGTTGTTAGGAAGCTGGTGAGTGCCAGTTCCATAACAACCAGGAGTCTTGAACAGGAAGCTTTCACATTTTGCAGCTGTAGTAATACCTTTGCTAAAGGTTTCTGTTCCCACTGCAGCTACAAGTTCAGCTCAACCAAACACCCATTTGTTCAACTGTTCACTGACCCTCCCAAGCAGTGGACAAGACTGCAGCTCATAAATATTGTACACATTGCATAAATCTCATGTGATTTCTCCTTCTGGTCATATGTTCTTAGCCTATAGTTTTAGACTATTTTCTCTATTAATCAACTGTTCTTCAAGTCATTTGGTGGAATGATCTTACGACTTTTTGTTCTCTTAGGACTGATTGTTAAGGAATGTTACATTTACCCTGTAAAAGGCAATAGAAACTGACATTTCTCACAGTATGGGTATTATTTGTGACATTTGCGCTAACGCTGAGACATTCTCAAAGCAAATGTTTTACACATAGACCCCATAGTGTTCAGTTAAATATAATAACTGGTTTAACTTCAGATATAAGAACATACGATTATCTCAAACAGATGTTAAGCATACATGCATTAATAATAACAAAATGGCACATAGCGACAGACCCAGTATATCTAACAGAATAAGTAGTTTGCATATGTCAACTCATATTCAGTCAATTATAAGCCACCTGAAAGTTCACAGGTAATTATGTATGGCAGTTTGAAATGACTCGTACAAAATTAATCCACAGAGAAATAGACTGATTCTGTCTATTGAACAGTTTCTATAACTCTTTAGTGTTGTCCATAATCATCAAAATGTAACCTTATGAAATGGCCAGAGCATCCAAATAATTCTAGTAGAGTTGAGCTCAGAAAGAGAAGATTGCACAATGCGCAAGTTTGAATGATCCCATAGAGGCTGCTACTGAGCTCAGCTGGAGTGGGTAGAGGACACACTACACATGTGCAGTTCGAATGGACCGGATTGGCCACAAGGGGTGCATTATTGTGATATTCAGCCCATCATGCTAAAAGGCAGGATGGGGGGGATGAGCGGCTATTTTTCAGGAGAGGCCTCCAACAGCTGCAAATGTAAGGGGAGGATCTGCACCATTTACAACAGGAGCAATGATGGTATGTACTATTCAATGGCTATAGAATTGCATAGGGGGATTATTGAAAAATTCTAGAAATTCCTGAAGACGTATCCAAACTCTAAAGCAGATCTTACTAGAGACTTTTACAGTTACACTGTCTCCTTTGGGGCAATACATTAGGGGAACAATATGACTTGCCTGTTAAAACTTAAAGTGGAGCTCCGTCCAAAAGGAGCTTTAAGTACTGGTCCCCCCGCTCCCCATGAAGAAGTGGCACCTTTGGGGAGCGGGTACCCGCTCCCACTTCCTCTGCAATTGCCTAGGTGATCAAAAGCGGAAGTTGTCCTCCCTCCCTGTAGACTTCTGGGACATGTGACAGGTCCCAGAGGACTATGGGACCATTCCCAAGGTGCACCGCTACTCGCTAATGCACAGTGGGCACCTGATTGTGAAGCTGCAAGCTGTCACAGCTGGGTGCCCACACTTAAGATGCCAGCGCTGGGGAACGAGGACAGCCAGATGCAGTGTGTACACCGCTGGAACATGGGAAAGGTGAGTGGCTGTTTTTTCATAGTCAGCAGTTACAGTTTTTGGAGTTTTTTTAGCTTTGACTGGAGCTCTAATTTAAGAAGACTAGAACCAGTAATGGATGTATTAGAGAAAAGGGTATTGCACAGGGGAGTGCACCCCTTAAAAGCCTTAGACATGGGTTCCTCCTATGCAATTTGGTACATTTGGTGGTGCGAGTAGGTGCAGCATGTTGTGGCTGCAGAAAACACTCCAGTGCAGTTGGAATTAACCACTTGCCCTCCAGAGGATTTAGCCCCCTTCCTGACCAGGCCATTTTTTGTGTTATGGCACTGAGTAACTTCAAATGACAATTGCGCGGTCATGCAACACTGCACCCAAATTAAAGTTACCTCCTTTTTTCCCCACGAATAGATCTTTCTTTTGGTGGCATTTGATCGCCTGTGCGGTTTTTATTTTTTGCGCTATAAAAAAAAATAAAACTTCATCATAAATTTAGGCCAAAATGTATTCTTTGACATGTCTGCTAAAAAAATCCCAATACATGTAAATGAATTGGTTTACATGAAAGTTATAGCTTTTACAAATGGTGGTATAGATGCTGGGATTTTTTTTCAATTTTTACTAGTAATGGCGGTGATCAGCGACTTATAGCAGGACTGCGGGACTGCAGCGGGCATTCTAACACTGGGGAGAACTGACTTGGTGTCACTGACATCCCCAGTGACACCAATACAGTTATCAGTGCTAATAAAAAGCACTGACACTGTACTAATGGCACGGGGCAGGAAGGGGTTAACATGTAGGGTGATCAAAGGGTTAACTGTGTGCTGGGTGTATTTTACTATGGGGCTGTGTGTTTGTGCTTCACTGTAATCACACCGCTTTGCATGGCTGTGTTGTGCATGAGCTGACAGGGAGGAGAACTGTTTTGTCGGAGATGCTTGGCAATCATCGGGCGCCGGCAAGTAATCACCAGCCGAGACCCGGTGATTGATAGCCACAGTCGCGAATTGCGGCACAGGTAGGGTAATTTTGTGCACCCATGCTTCCCTGTAGCAGTTTATCTGCTATAGGGAGGTCGGGAAGCGGTTAAAATATAAAAAAACTGTAAACTCAATTGGCTGTAAATTTGTAATGTCATTGCACATATCTGACTATAAAAACTTTAACAGTCCTCTGCTAATAATGAAAACAAACATCAAGTATCATAATTAAAACCAAGTTTCGTAAACAAACATGAATATTGTTTTTCAACCACTGTTACTTTTGATATCAAATTTCAATTTAGTTGTATTTTAGTCATCTGAATTGAAACTGAATTTTATTTTTGTTTCGTTTTTGTCACTGAAAACATGCAGCTCATGAAAACTATGACAAATATATTTTTGGCAATGAAATTAACACTGATGCCTAGAATGCATGAAGGTAAAAAACCTTCAGCCTTTACAACCACTTTAACCAGTGTGATTGATGGTCGCCTGATATACCCACTCCACCGCTGTTTTTTTGGGGGATGCTTTTGGCCCCAGTGCCCTGAACCAACATACAACGTAAGATCAGACCCTACTTTCTTTGTTCCAAGCCCTCTAGTACACATTTGACCCACTATTTCCTTTGTGTGGCCCCTGGTTTGTGGTTTCCTGCCCTCTCCACAGCTCCTGAATAGAGCGTGTCCCACGCTGTTTCTCCACTACACTCCAAAACATTTTTTTAAGAGGAGGATGTTTCATTTTGATTTATATAATCTGAATATTGTTTGGTAAGTTATGTCCTGATGTTGCTGGCTACTGCCGATGAAGAAATCTTATTATATAGCTGTTGTGTTTTTTCTTTTTAATTAACTGACATGGCTTCTTCACAGATATCCTATCCCATCACTAGCTCCTTAAGAAGTGAAAGCTGTTTTACGAAATGCGTCGATGTTATCAACTGTCTAGTTTGATATGTGTATACGCTATCATGTAAACTATCCATTGTGTTCTGATATATTTTATTATGGTTTTAACCTCAATTTTGTGTGTAAATAAAAATTTGTTTTTTTAAGAATGCTTTTTGATTTGTTGTTGTTTAAAGGTGCAGCTTCTTTAACCGCTCCTTGACCGGGTGTGCAAAATCACGTACATATATGTGATTTTGCATTTCCGGGGGGGGGCGCCCTACCTGCGCCGCCATTCGCAGCTGCGGCTATCAATCACTGAGTCCCGGCCACTGATTA
This sequence comes from Staurois parvus, assembly GCF_062004578.1. Lineage (NCBI taxonomy): Eukaryota > Metazoa > Chordata > Amphibia > Anura > Ranidae > Staurois > Staurois parvus. The sequence goes on from NW_028318841.1 coordinate 3,280,463, forward strand.
CTCGCCGGCGCCCGGTGATTGCCAAGAATCTTCTACGGGGAGGAGAACTGTTTGTAAACAAAACAGTTCTCCTCTATGTCAGCTTGTGCACACTACTTTAAATGGCTGTGCACAGCACAGCCATGCAAAGCAGTTTGATTACAGTGAAGCACAAACACATGGTCCCATAATAAAACACACCCAGCAAACAGTTAACCCTTTGCTGGCCCCACATGTTAACCCCTTCCTGCCCAGTGCCATTAGCACAGTGTCAGTGCTTTGTTTTGTTTTTTTAGCACTGATCACTGTATTGGTGTCACTGGGGATGTCAGTGACACCAAGTCACTTCCCCCCAATGTCAGAATGCCCATCACAGTCCCGCTATAAGTTGCTGATTTCCGCCATTACTAGTAAAAATAAAAAATTCCAGTAACTATACCGCCATTTGTAAACGCTATAACTTTCACATAAATCAATTAAATTACACATATTGGGATTTTTTTTTAGCAAAGACATATAGCAGAATACATTTTGGCCTACATTTATGACGAAATTTGGTTTTTTAAATTTTTTTACTGGACATAGCAAAAAGTCAACAATATTGTTTTTTTCTCAAAATTGTTGGTCTTTTTTTTTATAGCGCAAAAAATAAGTAACACACAGGCGATCAAATACCACCGAAAGAAAGCTCAATTCGTGGTAAAAAAAAGGACATACATTTCATTTGGGTGCAGCATTGCATGACTGCGCAATTGTCAGTTAAAGTAACACAGCGCCGTAAGGCAAAAAATGGCCTAGTCAGGAAGGGGGGTAAATCCTCAAGAGGGCAAGTGGTTAAAGTCCCATGGGCAATTTTTTTTTGTTTGAGCTGCACCTCATTCATTGTACGTGGGCTCTTTGGTCTTTGTATTCAACATACAATGTACATTTGGCATTCATATATGAACAGCAATATAATTACTTTTCACCCTACTCCTGAAGAAGCTTGATGTAAAATATGTCCTTACCACAACTGATAGACCAAATATATGTGACTCCATAGTATAAAACCTTGCTGATTTTGGACCAATACACAAATGTTGGTAGAAACACATGGTTGTTGGGGTTAGGCCCCATTAGGGTGTTATGAAAGCTGATTAATGTTTTAATTAGGATTTGAAATGTTTTGGTTATGTGTATTAATACAATTCTGTGATTTTATAAAACATTTTAGTTTGTGTACCTTTATTGAGAGGTCACACCTTGAAAGTCATATTGGGTTCATTTACTAAAACTGGAGATTGCAAATTCTGGTGCAGCTCTGCATAGAAACCAATCAGCTTCCAGTTTTTTTTGTTTTTTTTGTCAAAGCTTAATTGAACAAACTGAAGTTAGAAGAATTAGACCACAAGTAACCTCTACTGGAAAAATGTTATATATTCATGTTGAAAGATGAACTAAATTACACACGGGATGTCAATATTAATTGAACAAACTGAAGTTAGAAGCTGATTGGCTACCATGCAGAGCTGCACCAGATTTTGCACTCTCCGGTTTTAGTAAATCAAACCCATGGTGTAACTTTTTGATTTTGTTAGTTGGTTTAGGACTAAATTAGACCACAAGTACCCTCTACTGGGAAAATGTGATATATTCATGCTGAAAGATGAACTAAATTATACATGGGATGTCAATATTAAAATGTTTAACAGTTTGAGGACTAAATTAGACCACAAGCTCCCCCTAGTGGGACAGGTCAAGACATTCATGCAGAAAGATGTACTAAAATAAATATGAGATGTCAGTTTTAAAATGCTCATAACAGACCTATAAAACAAAATTAGATACGGGATGTTCCAGAATTAGATGATGATGACTGGGATGATATTTGGGACTTGCTTTTTTCGCTCTCTGGTCTCTCTAAGAGACCATTTGATTAAGTTCAAGATTGTACATCGGGCCTATTATACCCCATATAGGCTTCATAAAATGAGCTCTACATAATCCCCCGAATGTTGGAGTTGTGGGGGCTCACCAGGAGATTTCGCCAATGTGTTCTGGCATTGCACTGCGTTGTCTGATTTTTGGAAGGAGGTAATATCATTGTGTAATAAGTTGACCTCGGCCCCGTTACAACCTACCAGGTCGGTGTGTTTGTTAGGTCTGATAAGTGATCTCCTGCCCACTATAGCTGAACGTACTCTGATTAGCCTACTGTTGTTCTATGCTAGAAAGGCCATCGCTTTGAATTAGAAAAAAACCTGTTCCTCCATCTATTATGTTATGGAAGCGGATAATTAATGTTAATTTACCACTTTATAAGGATACTTACATGCACAGGGGATGCCCTAAGAAATATGATAGAGTATGGTCCAAATAGTTGGCTGAACCCTCCACTGCCTCTGACATGACAATGCCCTGAGTGATATTGTAATATTGTATTTTATGATGTTTTTTGTATTCCTCCTAGTCTTGGGGACATAGTACATGCCATAATGTACACTAGGATGGGAAACTTTATATTCACACATATATTTCTTGGTTGGTGGTGATAGCCATGTGAACGTTTCGGAGAATCTTTGGATGCAGCCTTTTTTTTTTTTGTCAATTTCTCTGGATGTATGATTGACCTTGTCCTCCCCTGCAAGGGTAGGACATATGTGAACCTTGCTTATATGTTTTTTTTTGTTTTGTTTGTTGTGTGTATGTACTTAATATGTTAAAAAGTTTAATAAAAAGATTTAAAAAAAAAAACCCAAAAAACTAAATTAGATCAAATATAAAGGAATGATTTGTAAGAATAACCATATTGTGTATATTTAGAAAACTTGCGTATATTTATAATGTTGTGAACGTAAAGCCCATAAATGTGCAAACCAGATAAAAGAGAGTGCTCCTTAGAGTATCCATTGTAACATGATACACAATTGTAACAGTGTTGGCTCCGTTCACATATAGGCGTTTTGAATTGCAGGTGAAATCGCCGTGATTCTGCCCGTAATTTCAAAACGCACTGTTAAAATTTCAAATCTCTCATAAGCATGTGCAGCTGTAATTAATTTCAACACAGGGCGATTCTGCTACGATTGTGGCAGGATTTTCCGGAAGTTCTTTTGGGCAGCACACACGCGAAAAATTGTGTGAAAATCGCGGCAGTATTGTACCATGTTTTTAGGTGACATTGAAATGAATGGCACCTAAACACACTGATGAAATTTGACATTTTAACAGCACCTTTTGAAATCATGAGCAGGATTGCGGCGATTCCACCTGTGATTCAAAACGCCTATATTTGAATGGAGCCTAATAGGCTGTCACAAGAAAACATGCAGACTTGGGCTGTACTCACACTCAGAATGGTTTAAGTCAACCGTGCCGTAGTTCAATTCTCCTCCCGTCCCCAGTCCCCCGCCGTTCTGCACTCACACTGGTTTGTAAGGAAGTGTGCCCTGGAACACTTACAAGAGTTACCAAGCACACTTCCCTGCTAACCAGACCAGGGCTCCCTGTTTTACTGTGGTCTGGTATGGTTTTGAATTCATACTGCGGCAAGTGGTCTTGGGTGCGGTTTTACCAGTCCTGGGTACACTTTGGAGCACTCGCTGAACTGGACTGAATTCTGGAGCTCCTGGATAAAGAGCCAGTGTTCTGATGCCTATAAGGATAACCCCCAGAAGGGAACATGGGGTGGCTGGTTTATAATTGTACATATTCTGGTGAGTTGAAGCTAGCACAATTGGTGGTGGATACACAACTTGCTGATGATTTAATATGCTTTAGAGCAATTTTTCACAGAGGAGGCAAATCAGTTCGATAACACTTGATCCCTTGAATAATTTCTGAAATACATGGTGGTAGTATATATGAGGAAAGAAGATTTGTAACAAAAACTGTGGACTTTGTATATACAAAAATGTTTGGCACAAATACTATATGTTGAATATGTAAAAAAGGGGCACAGAGTGGTCTCCTTTAGTTATAAATGTTTGGTTTGTCGCTTTATGGGTATGTGTTTTATATATATATATATATATATACACACAGTTGTGTTCAAAATAATAGCAGTCAGACATCACTAACCTGATCAATCACTGTTTTCGGTAGAAATGATATTTCTACATGGCAAATTATTTACTAGCAGGTGTAGTAGAGTAATAGAAATCCAACAGACCCAACAGTCATGACATGCATGCTGCTGATTCTGTGTAATTGAATCACTAATTAAAAGGGGCATGTTCAAAATAATAGCAGTGTGGAGTTCTATCAGTGAGGTCATTCATTCTTTGAAAAACAGGTGGCAATTATTGCCCTTATTTAAGGAAGGAAGGCAGCAAATGTTGTACATGCTGGTTACAGTGCATTTCTCTCTGAAATTCTGAGGAAAATGGGTCGTTCCAGACACTGTTTAGAAGAACAGCGTACCTTGATTAAAAAGTTGATTGGAGAGGGGAAAACATATAAAGAAGTGCAGAAAATGATAGGCTGCTCAGCTAAAATGATTGCAAATGCTTTAAAATGGCAACCAAAACCTGAAAGACGTGGAAGAAAGCGAAAAACTACCATTCGAATGGATAGAAGAATAGCAAAAATGGCAAGGACTCAGCCAACAATCAGCACCAGGAAGATCAAAGAAGGTCTAAAGTTACCTGTGAGTACTGTTACAATTAGAAGACACCTATGTGAAGCCAAGCTATCTGCAAGAAGCCCCCGCAAAGTCCCACTGTTGAAAAAAAGACATGTGCTGAAGAGGTTACAATTTGCCAAAGAGCACATTGACTGGCCTAAAGAGAAATGGCGCAACATTTTGTGGACTGATGAAAGTAAGATTGTTCTTTTTGGGTCTAGTGGCCGGAGACAGTTTGTCAGACGACCCCCAAACACTGAATTCAAGCCACAGTACACTGTGAAGACAGTGAAGCATGGTTGTGCAAGCATCATGATATGGGGATGTTTCTCATACTATGGTGTTGGGCCTATTTATCGCATACCAGGGATCATGGATCAGTTTGAATACATCAGTATACTTGAAGAGGTCATGCTGCCTTATGCTGAAGAGGAAATGCCCTTGAAATGGGTGTTCCAACAAGACAACGACCCCAAACACACCAGTAAACGTGCAACATATTGGTTCCAGACCAACAAGACTGATGTTATGGAGTGGCCAGCCCAATCCCCGGATCTTAATCCAATAGAAAACTTGTGGGGTGACATAAAAAAATGCAGTTTCTGAGGCAAAACCAAGAAATAGAGAAGAACTGTGGAATGTAGTCCAATCATCCTGGGCTGGAATACCTGTTCACAGGTGCCAGAAGGTGGTTGACTCCATGCAACACAGATGTACAGCAGTTCTCAGAAACAGTGCTTATACAACTAAATATTAATTAAGTGATTCAAAGGAAAGCAAAATCTTCAAACATTTTTCAGTTTATATAGTGAATGTTTGAGTTTGTAAAGAAGAATACAAACACTGCTATTTTTGTTAACAGTCTAATATTCACTTTTCTTCAATTATTTTAGAGGAACAGCACAAATTTGATATATTTTTCTTCATGTTTTGATTTGGAATAGAATGTGTAGTGTTCCCAATGCATTTGTGTGTATGGAAATAAAAGCTATTAGAAGGATTTTGAGCTTTATTCACTTTTTTCAACACACTATATATATACACACATATACACACACACAAGTGAGTTATGTGCACATGAACTTTATGACACATTTTTGGTTTTATTCATAAAATGCAAATGCACCTGACATTTTGGATATGTTTAACTTGTGTGTGTCATACAAAAAGAAGTGAGTTATATATGCAAATGGACTTTGACACATTTTTTATTTTTGTCACAAAAAATACATATGCACCGTGAACATTAATGTCATAATGACTTAAATGTCATTTATGAATAAAAAGTATTTCATTATCACTTTATGAGTAGGCAATAGACATATTGATTTGATAGGATTGGGTTATATACACATGCCTATTTTATTTTACATTTCTTCATATTGCTCCACACATTGCTTCACAGAAAATGCCAATGCACCTGACACTTTAGGATCTATATTTGCAGAAAGAGTATTAACAGTGTTGTTTACTCTTCCTCTTAAAAGATACAAATGAGTAGGAGATGCTTATGCATATGACATTGTGAATTGATTTATAGTGTAAGTTTGCTGTCTAGTATGAGTGCAGCCTTGGAGTAGTTCACTGTTGTAGTGTGGATCCTTTGGTCCAGTCTGCATGCTGTGTGTTCTGGGTTGGATAGGGATCTTCTGTGCAGAGTGTTGGAAGTACAGTAGTTCTGTTGCTTGGGTTCACTGGTAGGTATAAAATCAGCTGGAAATTTACCTAAAGCCACTGTAGTGCTTACCAGCATTCAGAAGTAAAATGTTATCAGTTGAAAAAACATGTTTATTCAGTACGTTTCCAAATGTACGCTGTCTAATTGGATCAGGCTGTCTATATATACTATATATAAAGGCCATGCATGAGGCAACCTATAAAAAATATTTAGAATTGTATGTGCGCAAATAAAAAACTCTGCTAATTACATCATACGAATCATGTTTCACATGCATGAATATACCCTTCCTGATTTTATAACTGTATTAGTAGTATGTAGCAGAAAAAAACAAACTAATAATAGCAAGAAAAACCAAAAATTAGTATAATAGTAGCAGATTTATTAGTAAATGATATTGTGCAAATCTGGATAGGTTACGTTTCTACACAAAACACAGACCTTGTTGATATATTGTTTAAAAAATTTCTTCTGACAAAGAGATAGTTGTAAGATAGTGCCAATCTCAGTTTCTCCATTAAAGTGGTATTAAAACCAAAACCAAAAATGTAATATATTTCCACTTACCAATCATTAGATGTAATGGCTGCATCAGTTCTTTTTTAGGCTTTTCCCCTTCGGTTTTCACCTGGTGATCTGGCTAGTAAAGCACCTACTCTGGATTAAGGATCACACAGGGGCAACTTTGGACAGCAGCATTGTCAGTCTGGGGGAGGGGAGTGTTAGATGTACTAGCAGATTTAAATACACTAACAAACTGAAGCCAATTTCCAGCTAATACTTTATAAACAGTTCAGCAATCACTTTTGTTCTTTTGGGATAAAGGTTTTACATGAATAAATAAACACTGATCATTGTAATCACCCCTGCTAGTGTTAAATGGTTTGTCTCATCTCTGCAACCAATACATCTGTAGGACAGCTTGTTCTTTTGAATAACAATAGATTTACTGGCCAGATCACCAGATGAAAATTGAATAAAGAAAGCCTAAAAAAGAATACAAATGCAGCCATCACATCTAAGAATTGGTAATCTGCAGTATAATAAATGTTTGCTTTTGTGTTTAAGCCCTGGTTCACACTGAATGCAACTATGAAATCTTGGTACTTCACTTGAAGTAGCACAGTTTCAAAATTGCAGATCAGTGCGATTTGTACCTCCGATTTCACTGTGGCTTGCTACTTCATTTAACAGAAGTCAATGCAAGTTGCAATGAAATCGGAAAAAAGTAGTGCAGGAACTATTTTTGAAATTGCGCTTCTTCAAATCGCACTGGTTAAGACAGTGTCATAGAAATACATTACATGTGACTTTAGGTGCGATTTGTAAAATGCATGTCACACCCGAAGTCGCATCGGTGTGGACCAGGGCTAATACTGTTGTAAGCCCACCAGGAGTCCTATTGCTCAATGCACAAAATCTAAGTTTCCCTGCAACACAATTTCGAGAATTATTCTTTCTTGTGAGGTTGTGAGAAATTATCTCTATCCCAATCAGGATGAGGCCCTCAGTGGACCTATTGTGATGTATGGCAAAATGTCTTGGGATGCTGTGGTCCAGGCTACAATGTTCTATCATGCATCTCCGTTCTTGTACACATAGCCCTAATAGTTCTACCTACATAAATCAGACCACAGACACAAATCAATCTGTATACCACAAACTGCGTAGAACAAATGATAAACTGTTGTATAATGTAAGTTTTACCTTCTTTATCACAAAGTGACTTTTTACCATGAGGAATAAAAAATACAGGCTCCACTTTTTTTTCCTCCAAGAATATGTTACCTGTATGCGAAGAAAACTCGGCATATCTTTAATAGGCATTTTGGATTCTTTTAATTTGCATTGAGGAATAAAATTTCTAATAGTCTTTGGTCTTCTTAAAACTACTGTTGGTTTGTTTGGAAGTACTAAAATTTTGGATCCTGTTGTAACATGATCATTAATTTAGTTGCAAAGACTACATTGCATTTGTGATAACGTTAGGAGTTTGGGGAGAAGTGTTTGGCCCTATTCCATGCAGGTATGTTTTTGTATTTCAATGGTTTTTTATTAATTTTACACATTTTAAACAAAGAGAGACGTAAGCAAAAGGTACTCCCACGCAGGGGCTAGCAATGGCACATAAAATACGAAGGCAAACAATGCCATAGGCAGCAGTGTAAAAGGCACATCCACACAATGGCCATCAATGGTACAGAAAATATAAAGATACAGTGTAGTAATATCAACAGTGAAGCAAACCAAAGGCAGATATCAACCGCCTCACAAAAATCAGTCAAAAACAAAGAGACAAGGAGAGTAAAGGAAGGAGAAGAAGACAAGTCCAACAGCAGGGATCCGGAAACGCCAATACCGATCAACAACCTAAACCCAGACTAGCTGGGAGGGGGGGGGAGTGTGGGCAAAGTATATGTCAACCACGGCTCCCATATTTTAAACATTTTTTGTTGGGAGTCATTACAAATACTTGACATTTGTTCATTGAGCATCAAAGTGGTCATCGGGTCCGCACCCCTTGAAAAGGAACAGATGCACTTTTCCAGGCCTGAGCAATTGTTCTAGTTGCCGACAAGAATAAATAAGAGGCCAACATCTGCTGATGAGCAGATGGTACAGTATGGGACAATGAAGCAAGGCATACTGGGCTTCCCAGCATATGGGGAGATGAAACAAGGTGTGGATAAGGCTGAATACACGAGACCAAAAATGAATCAGTCTCGGACATGACCACCATATATGTAACATATCTCCATGATGACCACAACCTCGAAAGCAGCGATCACTATAGGTAGAATTCGCCTGAGTCATACGAGCCGAAACCCAATACCATCGAAACAATACTTTGTATGCCGCTTCCAGTGTGTTTGTGTTGAATGAACATTTGGCTATGAACAACCAGGCCTTATTCCAGTCTACCAAGTACACGACCACCCCTAATTCACGTTCCCATTGAGTGATATATGATAGAGAAGTCTGCGTTGAGCGCCTATTTAGGATGCATAAAGTAGAGAAACAAGGCCTGCGGAGCCGAGGCGCTGTTGGCAAAGCTGTTCGAAGGCTGATTTTTGATATGGGAAGGCAGAGTTGCTACGCAGAGAGGTCAGCCAATGCCACAATTGAAGATAAAGAAAAAAATTCCACCTGGGGAGCATCTCGTGATTCCCGAAGAGAATTCCAGGTGGGGAAAGACCGGGAAGTCAAGAAGTGTCTTACCTGCGAAAATCCATTGGCCACCCACCAAGAGAATGCCCTAGGTTGATCTCAACCCGGCGGGAAAAGAGGATTATTAGTGATTGGGAGAAGGGGTTGAAAAGGTGACACCAAGCCACTGGAGTAGCGAACCGAGTCCCACACTCACAGGCCATGGAGCAAAATTGGACTCAATGTTGTCAGAGTATGGGGGAGCCATAGAAGCGGTGATGTCACAATAGGGGCACAATTAGGCAGTTCTAAAAGAACCCAGAGGGGAACATCAGAGGAAGCGTCCAACATAGACAGTGGGGCGATTTGGCTCACCTGGTAATACCTAGCTACATTAGGTACCCCAAGACCGGCATGCAGCTTATAAGCAAAAAGCGTATTTCTAGAGACTCTGTGGTGTCTGTCAGCCCAGATAAATTGCATAATCCATGCCTGAAGCAGCCGAAGAAAATAGGAAGGAACCGACACTGGGAAGGTGCAAAAGTAATATAAGAATTTCAGCAAGATATTAATTTTTACCGAATTAACCGTCCTATCCAGGATAGGTGGGGGAATTGCCAAGAGCGCATAAGAAATGACACAGATCAAAGCAAGGGAAAATAGTTTCCAGCAAACTAAGAGCCATAGGTGAGAGTTAGATAAATGCCCAAGTATTTGAGCGAGCAGGGAACCCATTTTTAAGGAAAGTGGGACTGTAAGCGTGAAACCAAATCTGAGGCCAAAGTAATGTTGAGAGCAACAGTCTTATCTAAATTTATCCGAAGACCCGAAATCAAGGAGAACTTCGCAAGAACCTGTTGCAAGTTCGGGTGTGTCATCAGGGGATTAGTGAGAAACAAGTGGGCATAGTCTGCGAAAAGATTCAACTTAAATTCCTGTCCTGCGTAGGGGACCCCCGATATGTTACAATCAGCCCGGAGCGCCAAAGCTAACGGTTCAAGTGCCAGGACAAAGAGCGCCGGGGACATCCCTGTCTCGTCCCTCACCAAATAGGAAAAGGATCTGCGAAATACCCCGCATATTTAACTGAAGCCGAAGGGAAGGAATACAAGGCCTGGATCCATGAAAAAATAGAATCCCCAAAGTCCCAGCAAGACAACTCAAACTATAGGCATTCCCAAGGTAAGGAATCAAAAGCTTTATACAGTATATGTTCAAGGACAGCAAGAACCCTGGAATTTTCCACTGTTGCAGAAGGTGTATAAGATGAATCACCTTATGAACATTGTCGCCTGCAATATCTTCAAATCTTCATCAAGAAGAGAAATGGGCCGAAAAGCTTGCGGTTCCTGTACATCCTCCGTCATCTTAGGAATCATTGAGATATGAGCTCTGAATGCATCCGGGGAGGGCAAGGAGCCCTGTCGTAATTCATTGAAGCAATTAGCCAAGAAAGGCGCCAGCAGGGTTGCAAATCCATGCAGGTATTTTTTAAAAGCCTCATTTATTTGATTTTCTTTTTACCCTTTTTCTAAAAATGTGTTTTTAGGTGTCACGCTTTGCTCCAGATAGTCTTGATCTTTTGTAAAAAAAAAATTTCAGCCTCTGAAACTGGCTGAACCACATGTTCTTTTTCCACTGTGGGTGGTGACAACTCTTATGGTGTAGGTAAGAATTTCGAGTTGTTGTTTTTTTTATGTGTTTTGGACACAATATTCCCTTTTTCATCAATGACAATACTAGGTCTAAAAAGACGAGATACAGAATCTGCCACGTGTGAATAGGATATTAAATGGTTGTCATTACAATAGACTACAAAAGGGATTATTGTTTTCTCTAGGGCGCTCCAAATGACAATATTGTCATCTATATATCGACCATAGAATACTAAATGTTTTACCAAGGGATCATTGAACCTGATGCAATGTTTTTCCAATAACCTGTAAACAAATTGGTGTAACTGGGTGCAAAATGTGTGCACATAGCAGTGATATTGTATTCTCTAGGCCATCCCAGATAACAATAATGTAATCTATATATCAACCGTTTCACAAAGGGATTATTGGACCAGATGTATTGTTACTCCCAAAATTCCATAAATAAATTGGTAAAACTGGGCACAATATTTGTGGTCATAGCTGTGCCCATGTTCTGTAAATAAAAGGTATCCAGAAATTCAAAATAATTATGTTCCAAAGCTTAAAGTGGTTGTAAATCCTTACATATACTCTGTGAAGTGACTGGTGTCAGGTGATACACAGAGATGAAACAAATCCTCCTACATAAGGTTTACCTGTTTATCTTCAGTTGTCTCTTCTCTACAGACATTCACAGTCCAGAATTTATACAGCTCGTCTGAGCTTCCAGAAAGCAGGGGGATCTGTAGCTACACTCTGTAGAGCTCAGTGAGAACTGACTGGATGAAAGGGACACCCCCCACCCTTCACACAGCACACAGGAACATAGCTGAGGCTGCCAACCACTGGCTGTGTGCTGGAGCTCTCCCCCCTGTTACCTTTTTTCTTTTGGTTTTATGAAAACTTGCCAAAAGTGACTTATACAAATAGCAGACAGAGGTTACACTTAGTGCTCTCTATTGAGACAAGTACACACTATAGATAGATATGCTTTGTTCATATTTCATGTCAGAGATTTATAACCACTTTAGTGAAGAAATTGAGATCAGTGCTACCTTATACATTTTTTACTTTTTTTTCCAGGAGAAATTTTGAAACATTATGTAAAAAAAGGTCTGCATTCTCTATAGAAATGTAAGCTACATATTTAATTGTTTATTTGTTTATTTATTTAACTTTTTCCTTTGTTCCATCATTATTCTGGTTATTTTTTCCAGTAGTATAATATTCTTATGTAAAAGAGTACATGTTAAATATTATTTCCTGCCTCTTTTGTACTTGCACACTTTATAAACTTGGTTACGATATTTGGTATAATACTGAGCGACTCCATTATTAGGAAGCCTTCTTTGGAGTGCTGCCAGGCTTGAGAAAGGGGGGCACATCCATGAAGCTCATGATTACCTGTCACTGCCTATCAAGCAGGTGAGTTACTACATGCCAGCAGCTGCCTCTTTCGGCTGTCAGACTCAAGTTCCATTGCAGTGATTTCCAGGACAGGGAGTGTGTTATCAGTTCCTCACCCTGTCAGCCCCCTGGGGTGGTTAGAGAAGGATGACTCATTATATTCACACTACACCTTTGGTTTGCTTTCAGTGTTAGGTTCCCCTTTCCATTCAGACTGTTGCAAAGGCATACTTCTTTATTGACACGAGTGCATTTTTGTATCTGTTTTGTGTCTCATTTAATAAACTGTTTTATTGTGCATAATTGTTATTCTCTCCTCTTTCTTTTTTCATCTTACAAGTTATATACATTACCTTGGGTATGTATCTTGTGGGAAAGCTGCATTTGTAATCTATGCACACATCAGCTTTTTGGCTTTATTTATGTACTGAAGTTTGTTTTTATGGTACTTTTATGTTCCTTTGTTACTTTTTTCCTATGTGGCGTTTCCATCCACTGCTTGGTTGTCTAATAAAGTTTCAATCGAATTGATTTCTGTATGCTAACTATAATACATGATGGTGATTGAAAAGAGACTAAGTATAATGATTGAAAGAATAACTTTCAAATCCACAGAAGTTTTTAATTAATTATTTACAAATTCTACTATTATCTATATGCCTTCTAATAAAGATGAGAGTATAATAAATAATGGTGATAATACTCAGAATAGTGAACAAAATGTTGGAGCCTCCAATAGTGCATCAATAATAATATAATTAAAATAGTGAAGCTAGAGTTTTTTTAAAATATGAAAAAATTAGAGGATTCACTAATTACGAGGTGACACAATGGTGGGACTTTATCTTCCTAAAGAAATATTTATCAGAGGGTTTGCCTGGAAATTTTATGCATGTGTAACACCCTGCTATAATGCAAGTTGCAGAATGTTAAGAGAAACACAAGATGGCAGTGTCCTGCAACTCTGTGGCACTCACGCTCTGTAGAACAGCCCCAAGGACCTTGCTGGGCAGCAGTGTATCTGAAGACTGCATTTCCCAGACGAGCTGGCGTGTGGTGGTGGTGGTGGGGGGGGGGGGCATTTTTATACAGAAGCCTGGGAGACAGGCTGGGAAGAGAGAGGGGAGAGAGCTGGAGAACAGAAATGAAGAGAGAGAGTTTGCTGATTGCTGGAGTAGCAGACCAGACATCAGAGCTAAAGAGGAGAGAGGTAAGGAGGAGTCAATGACCGCCAGCCTTGCCACCCTGTTCAGCGAGACATTTTGTCAGCAGGTGACCTGGAGTACAGTGCCTATATGGAATGCTGCAAGTGGGACTAGAAAACCTGTAAGGTCCCACATCTACAGAGAGTGAGCGACCGCTGGGACCTGAGTGATGCCACAGATTGGGTGATAGAGTCCCATACATCAGCCAAACACGTGAACACTAACATTCCTTTCGAATCTGCCACTTTCCTGCACACAGTTGCAGACATTGCATATAATTAACACGTGTTGTGGCCTAGTTCCCCCTACTACTATTGAACACATTAGCAGCATAGTTCAGTCATCAAAACTGAATGCGGTGTATGCCTTCTGCATGCCAGACCACATAATTTTCCCTTAACCATTGGTCTACCCTCTTAAAGAAACATCTACCACGATTGCTATTAGTTACTGCAGTCCAAGAGGAGTTGCCCTTTGCCACTAAGTGCTTTTACCAACTTCTGACACCTTTTTGCCTAGAATTTGCATTCTGCTTAGTGCATTAAAGGGACACCACCCAAGTCAAGTGCTCTTTTCTATCTCAGATTTAAACCTTGCCATCAGATCCTGAGGACCCAAGATGAGCTATTTCAACCTCTGATAGTTTTCTTGCTCGCTAGGTATTAGAAACACCTCAGGTTTGAGGTTATGGGTTAACTTCTGGTTCAAACCCCTTGCCCAGATGAAGTTCACGATCTCAGTGACAACTTTCATTACATTGTCAAATCCTTGGGATTTTGTACATAGGTTTTCTTGATGAATAATGCAGTGGTAAGAGATGATAGTTGTAGTATTTGATTCTTCTCTTAAAAGTTCCACAAATCCTGAATTCTTGCCAATCATACTCAGGGCTCCATCTGTCACCACTCCTACAAGATCTTGGATACTCAGCTGGTATTTTTTTGTGGGGGGTAACTTTTTGCATTGAAAATATCGACTCCCTTTGTAGTCCCTTTCAGTGCTAAAAATTCTTCCAGCACTTCTAACTTGTCGTCTATTCCACAAATGAAAATAGCTAGCTGAACAGTGTCTGTTAAGTCAGAGCTTTCATCCAGTGCTAAAGAAAAACATAAGAAACCTTTCAGTATTTTCATCAAAGTTTCTTCTACATTTTCACCTAATTCCTTTACTCTTCACGTGATAGGCTTTGAAGGTATCAATCTTCTTAGGGCACACCAATTCCACAGCTGCTAAAACGTACTCTTTGGCAAATTCTCCATCTGAAAAAGTATTTTGTACAATAATTTCTGCAATCACAAAACTCGCTTTTACTACGGTGTTGGCATCATCTGACACTCTCTTAAATACAGACTGCTGTGATTTAAATGACTTCTTCAGTAAGTTTATCTTGTATGTTCGCAATTGGCCCTGAAGAGATTTGAAATTCTTTGCATGCTTTGTTTCATAATGTCTTCTCAATTATATTCCTTCACAATCGCAACAGTTTCCTTGCATATTAGACAGGGAGGTTAGGAATCATTTTCCACAAAGTAGTATAGTTCTGTAAATGTATCACTGAAATTCCAAGACACTTCACCATGACTCCATTTCTTAGTTGTTTCGGATACATTCAGTTAAAAAAATTATGAAGACAAATTTATTGTGAAAAACACAAACATTATGTAGAGGTATGGAAGATTATTGCCAATTGTTCTTATTTAGATTTTTGCCACAAAAAATGCACCCATTTTGATAATTATCAAAATAGGTGCATTTTTTGTGGCAAAAATCTAAATAAGAACAATTTAAGAGAAGCAAAAAATGTATTGTATGTATCATGTATTGTAATCAATTAGTGACCCTCATAAATCACAGATAATCAACAGTAGGTCCCCTATCTCTCTTAATAATGCTAAAACCTACACAAAAGGAAAAATATGATCCAGTAATAGAGAGCTAGGAACTTTAAAAAAAAAAAAAAAAAAAAAGGCACAAAAAGGAAACAAGGAGTTGCCAAAGTATCTTTATATAACCATGGAACATGTACCCCAGTTAACCACTTCAAGTCCAGACACTTTTACCCCCTTCCTGTCCAGGCCAATTTTCAGCTTTCAGCGCTGTCACACTTTGAATGACAATTGCGCGCTCATGCAACACTGTACCCATATGAATTTAGCATTTTATTGAGACAGATACAACTTTATTTTGGTGGTATTTATTCACCACTGGCATTTTAATTTTTTTGGCTATATAAATGAAAAAGTCCAAAAATTGTGAATAAAAGTGTTTTTCTTATAACATTTTCCAAATAAATGATCTTTCTTCATAAATCTTGGGCAAAATGTATTCAGCTATCTTTTTAGTGAAAAAAAAAAAAACACAAATTAGTTCATAACCAAAAATTATAATTTTTCAAAATGTTTTTCATTTTTATTTTTTTAAATATTATTAATGGAGTTTTTTTGAACATACTGTCACCCTAGCAGTACAGTGTCACCATAGTGGCACTGTACTACTTGTGGGGGGTGATGAAGAGTTTTTTTCTTTTTTTACAATGATTACTTTTACACCCATAAAGGCTGTAAAAGCAATAATTTCTCCTTCTCTCTGACTGCATTCTTGCAGCCATTGAGAAATACTGTGAGAGCTGTGATTGGTCACAGCTTGTCACATGGTACAAAGCTGTTCATTCACAGATTTCACAAGTAGTAAGCAATGATGTCAGACGTGACATCTTGCTTACTACTATTCATGTGATCACTGATTGGTCAATCAGTGATCACATGATCGGGACCTCACACAGAGGTCCCAAACAGCGATCGGTGTTCCCAGGGAGCGCGCACAGGTTGAAAATGTGGGTGCTGTTTATGAATGGCAACCCGCTCCTGCACTGCTCCCTTCCGGCCATTTATATACATGAGCCAGACGGGAAGTGGTTAACAATATCATACAAAATAAATACAGGATGACAAGAGATAATATCAAGAGCTCAAAGGCTATGACTGAAGGATTTAATAAGCCCCCTTACCCATACAATAGGGTAACATACCCGTACAGTACAATATTCCTATCTCAAATTTGTTTCAATTACTGCAAAATAGGTAGCAGATGGTTTACTCAAACCCATGATCTAGGCAGTATTAAAGGTGCTGGGTTACAATCTTTGTATATTACTTTTTTTTATAGGGGTAACCCTTCCCCCATAGAAAAAAAGAAGACACAGAGGAATCAAATGATGGAAGGGCAAACAAAACAAATAAAAAAAAATAACAGAAAGGTAATCTACAATAAAACTTTTTAAGGTATCTACAGATATCCAAATATCCAGCCTAACATCTTCCTACAGAAGTTCACTAGGAACCTAACTGTCAAAAGATAGAATTCAGGATGAAAAATACATGCACACTAGTAAAAAGAGTGATTTAGTATCCCTAAACACTTTAAACCTTGTGCTTGATAACACTGATAATATGTTAGAACCTCTTAATACCCTCCTGGAAGAGGACCATCCACGAGATAATGTAACCAATATTTCATATACTGTATTTATACTGATATTTTCCAAAATCTATTTTTTTATTCCCAGCATGCTAAGAGTGAAATCATAAAGACCTATTATGTTTTGGTTTATAAAGATTTTATTGATTTATGCAAAAGACCAAATAACAGGCAGTACATCTATCATATTCCCAAAATACATGAAGGCTCTGAATGTCCATGTCAAACATGCTAAAAGTTTTCACCAACAGCATATCAATCCTGTACAACAGCTGCTAAATTCTCTTCTCTGCTGCCCTGGATTACTACTCCTGGAGATGAGATCTGTTCTCAGGATCTGATTCATCTGTAGGATCCAAGAGACAGCGCCGCCAATTTTGCTGGACAGCTTGGTCTGCTAACAGAAGTTGAAAAATAAATAAACTTACTGCCAGGTGAAGATAAAAGAAAAAAAGACTAAAAAAGAAAACTAATACAGCTGCCTCATTTAAGGATTGACATTGCATCTGGGGGAGAGGAGCAAGGAGGATTGTGGATATGTTGATATTGTCACATTCCCTTCCCATTTGAAGTTTTTCAAAGCGATATATGCCGACCATGAGAATGGGAGGTATGGAAATTTGGTGAGTGCACACCCAGAAGGGGGAACGTTTTTTCTTGAACACGTGGTGATTTCGTTTTCGGGAAGTAAATAGAAGACTATCACGTTGGAATTAATTTATGGACTTTAATTATATCAGTGTTTTATGAAGTTTATAACTTGTCACTTTAAAGACTGATTCTTGTTCACAGCGCCACTGAATCACTTTAGGGTTCATTTATTGTGTATATGATTTATTTTCAGGTGGTAGCAGTGTTTAATTTGGATACATTTTAACTTATTCACATACTTATGTTGTTGTTTTTTGTGCATTTAGAGCATTGGTTTTTCTCACATATAATTTACTAAGTTTATGATGTTAGTTTATAAATAATTATACCTCAATATGCTCACCCTATTGCCAAAAACCAATATACTACACTAAATAAACTATACACAAAAATAATAAATAAATCAATACAAATCAAATAGATAAAATAAATGCAGTGTCCAAAATTCCAAAGTGATATATTTGTGCCCAAAAAATAAATAAAGTCACACTCTAAAATTGTAAATTCAAGTCCTCACTGCAGAAACCTTCCAAAAGACTCCAAACTTCAAAAAGTGATCCTCCAAAAAAAGAAAACTAAAATAGTGTATTATCCTTATATCAATAGTGTACAATAATATTCAACATATGTGTCACTTCACACCATATGTGACCATATACGTGACCCGTGAGCTCAACGTGAGAAAATGTGCTAGTGAAACACTCTGGTGATCCAAAAAAATCAAAGTGTTGGTAATAGTGAACATTTCTATAGTGTACAGACTGAATACCCTTACCAGACGGTAAAGAAAACCACACTTTAATACCACTAAGGGTATACACCATCCAAGGAAAGCTATCCCACGCTGGATCGATATTCTTTAACCACTTGCCTACCAGGCACTTATACCCCCTTCCTTACCAGGCCAATTTTCAGCTTTCAGCGCTGCCGCACTTTGATTGACAATTGCGCGGTCATGCAACATTGTACCCATATGAAATTTTGATCATTTTTTTCTCACAAATAGAGCTTTCTTTTGGTGGTATTTAATCGCCACTGGGCGCTTTACTTTTTGCGCTATAAATTAAAAAAAGTGCAAAAAATGTGAAAAAAAAAAAAAAGTTTATTTGTTTCTTTTATAAAATTTTTCAAACAGGTATTTTTTCTCCTTCACTGATTTGCGTTGATGAGGCGGCACTGATGGGCACTGATAGGCGGCACTGATGGGCACTGATAGGCAGCACTAAAGGGCACTGATAGGCAGTACTAATGAGGTGGCACGGATAGGCGGCACTGATAGACAGCACTAATTAGGGGTCACGGATAGGCGGCACTGATATGCAGCACTGATAGGCGGCACTGATAGGTGACACTGATGATGGGTACTGATAGACGGCACTGACTGGCATCACTTCTGGGCACTGACTGGCGGCACTGACTGGCACAACCCCTGGGCACTGACTGGTGGCACTGACTGGCAGCACTGCTGGGCTGCACTGGTGGGTGGCACTGGTGGGCAGCACTGGTGGGTGGGCACAGGTGGGTGGCACTGGTGGGCACAGGTGGGTGGGCACAGGTGGGTGGCACTGCTGGGCACATGTAGGTGGCACTTCTGGGCACAGGTAGGTGGCACTGCAGAGTGGCACAGGTGGGTGCACTGCTGGGCACAGGTGGGGGCACTGCTGGGCACAGATGGGGGCACTGCTGGGAACGGGTGGGCGGGGCTAGTGGGCGCACTGCTGGGCGGAACTTGCGGGTGTCACTGCTGGGCACCGATCATCAGGGCACTAATCATCAGTGCCCTGATGATCGGTGCCGATCCCCGCTCTGACAACTGCCGGTTCTCGGCAGTACTTTCCTCACGATCTGACAGCGTGAGGAAAGTGCAGCCGAGAACCGGCACTTGCATTTCCCTGTGATCAGCGTGTCATTGGACACCGCTGATCACGTGGTAAAAGGCCGGTGGGATCGGCCTTTCACCACATCACGTGATCAGCTGTGTCCGTAGGACACAGCGATCACGGAGATCGCCGGGTGCGCGCCCCCTGGGGCGCGCAGGAGAGCGCGTTCTGGGAGGACGTCATATGACGTCCACTCAGAACTGGCCGGCCGCGGTGAAGCCGTCATTCGGCTATGCGCGGTCGGCAAGAGGTTAAGATGTCCTTATAGCCTTATGGATAATGCCCCTAGCTGTCATCAGGACCTTGAGCAGGTATGGGGTCAAGATGTATAAGACCTTCGTCCAAGACACCAAATTCTCCTTGTACATGCTCTCAGCATCCAACAAGTTGAGGTCATTGTGGTCCTCTGAAGAATAAGTTCAGATAAAGTAGACAATTACGTTCTTCCCTTACTGCATGTAGGGGAGAACATTTTCCACCTTGGCTCCAACAGAGAGGAGGTTGACTGTTGGAGCCAAGGTGGAAAATTTTCAGTCTGTATCAGGTGAACTTTTGAACAAGAGGAGGGGCAGAGAAGAAAGGATCAAACAGCCTTTTTACACATTGCAGAGGATTAACCCCTTAGGTCCCACAGTGAGTATAACAAGCATGCTTTACTGCATATGCAGACTGATTTTACTGTTGTTGTTTTAGTAACACTTTAAATGGACTAATAGCAGCATATTTTTAATCAGGGATAACAAAATGTACTAAAACACAGAGTACAGACAGGTACTCACAGGTATTCACTAAGTTTTCTACCAAAAAAATTAAAAGACCAAATGATACAGCAGTATAAAATTGGCCACAGCAGGATAAATTTAATGAGCAAGGCTAGGCCCACATTAACTAGAGACAAATAGCACAGGCAGAGGTTTAAGCTACAAGATTTAGGACTCTTTTGGGCATATGTCAGTGTAAATATTTACAGTTTTATTCAGGGATAATTATCTCAAGTCAACCACAAATTAAAATAGATACACAAAAGCCCTTAATAATAGGAGCAACAAAAAAATCAGCTGGGGTTGATTATTCAAATAATTAACAATCAGAATGACAGTACAGTTCAATAATTTACCCTAATATCTCCTATGCAGTTTGTCACCCTCCCCTATTCTTTCCTTACAACAACTTCCAATACACTGACACCATGGCTCCTCTGTGTCCCCTTTAATAGCGAGGGGGTTGGCTTATCCAAAAGCCCTCTTACTGGTTCTTCTAAGCCTGCTTGTCATAGGCCAAAGGCCATGCAATGCATTATGGTATTTAAAAAAAATTCCTGGTTAAAACTTCTCATAAATTCACAAGTACTAGGGGCTTTGAACCCGTGGCATTTGGCTTAAGCTTGAACCCCATCCCTATTCAGGATTTATATGACCCTAACCATGGATGAATGACTATTTACTGCATCTACATCCCTAGGGCTCCTTACAGGTGATGTTGGGCATCATTCAACCTAGAAGAATGTGGGCATCTAGGGACACTGACAAAGAGGAGGTGAGCATTTTGAGAGCTTTTTTTTTTTAAATACCTACTGGGGAACTTAAAGTGGAAGTCCAGGATCAATTTAACTAAGCTGAAACCTGCCCAATGCTTCTAAATCCAATTCTAACCACCCTGTAAAGGGGCAAATGCTTACACTTACCGATTTTGAGCATGCTGTGGTCTGGTCACATGAGTGGCTCCCAGAGACAGCTTCAAGGAAGAGGAGGGACAGCTGACAACAGGTGCCCCACACAGGCATTGCAGCTGGTGACAACGATCTCCCTGACACCGGCCGCTGGAGAAATCACGTGACCAGACCAGAGTGCCCTCAGAATAGTCAGTTAGAAGGGTAGTTAGAATAGGATTTAGAAAGGGGGTGGGAGTAGTTTTAGGTTTTGTTAGATTAATCCTGGACTTATACTTTTGTTTTTTTACATTTGTCCTGAGTCAGGCTTTAAAAGATACACATTTATAAACATTTAACAAGCAGCATGTAGTTGCAACAAGAATGTTTTGACACAATGTTTTATAGTTGTTTTTGATTGCTTAGGTATTACTCACAATAAAATCAAGAGGTTACTTTGGTCGATTCAAATAAATATGTGCTGAACCCAATAAGACACAGTTTAGCACAGAACTTAAGCACAGAAATGAACATTTTGTAAGCATACTACTACATTGCTTTTGATCAGCAATAAAGTAAGCAGAATTTCTCCTACTATTACAGTAGGGACATTTTTCCTGACCAAGTTTTCACCCCCTGTTAAAGTATACGTAAACCCTCATCTTGTAAAACAACCCATTCAGTTTAAAGTAGAAATTAACAGCAAAACATTTGTGTATAGATATACAAAAAACATTATAAATACCTTTTTCTTCTCTTTTTATAAATAATCACATACCCTCTATGTAGCTGAGAACAGAGAGCTAGGGGAGGGGAAACAGCAGCACACTGAACTTCCCAGTAAATGGCTGTTTAGGGGGGACATTTGAGCAGAAGTCTGATCACTGGAGTAGAACAGGCTGAGTTCTCAGTACAGCTAGAAAACTGACCATGATCTGCTTTTATGTCTAGTGTGTTTTTCTAATTGGAAAGCAGAGGGACTGGCAGGATCACCGGGCATTTCAGACAAAGAAAGCAATACAAAGAAAACAGGAGACTTTTTCATGCAAGTGCATGGTACAGCAGGCACATATCAGGAATATGAAATGTTGGGTTTAAAGTGAGGAAAGTAATTATTTGATCCCACTTTGGTCTTGTCTATTGTGGTGAGGTTTGAATGGAAGAAAGAGATTCTGTGAACAGATGTCTTATACACATAACGAGTTGTCGTTAGGAGACCATTCTTAAATTGACAGAACTAATCTGTGTATCACATAAGCACATCACAGCCAGTCTGTGGGAGCCAGAATTATTGTTTGTTGGTAGGGGATCAAATACTTATTTTACTCACAGAACTGAAACTCAATTTATAACATTTGTATTGTGAGGCCTCTTTCAGATGGGCTTTCCAATCAGGTCCACCTGTCAGTTTTTCACACAGACCTGATTGGAAGGTCCATTCCTACCTATGGACAGGCGGGTGTAGATTTGCGTCCATTGACACCAGTCTACCTTTGTGTCTGGTGTAAAAAAACAGGAAAGGACTTGTCCTATTCTGTTTAGGGAGAGCAGATCAGAGGTAGCCAGATGTAAACAGACAGCATTCCGCAGTCAGCATCAGTCCATTTACTGCTAGCTGCCCAAAGAGCTCTGCCCATGTCCTCTCTGGAGATAAGAAATGGGCACAGATGTGTCATCCACCCGCTTTGCTCTGATCAGCAAGGGATCTGTTCACAGGTCCCCTGCTGATTGGAACACAATACTCCCTGTGTGAAAGTGGTCTTACATGGTGGATTGATGGGACCAGCAGTTACACAAGGAAAATAGGATTGTTTGTGCTTTATTTTAGGCTCTTGGGAAGTGATGAGGACAATGTTGTTCTGGCAAGATCAGCTTGTATTTTCTGTACCTTTTTGCTGATAGAAATATTTTTAGCCTGAGAAAAGAAACTATGCAGCCACTATCTAAGGACTGGAAAGCTGCAACACATTTTTGCTTTTAGGTTTAGATATACTATAATCTGTATTTAGAGCAAAAGTTCCTATACTTGATTATACTCATTTGCTACAGCAAATTACAACGTTAAAGCCCTGCTGAAATCATAAATCAATATTCAGTCAAAGAATCCTACTAAAAACATCCATTTTCAAGATCATACCTCTTCTTTCCTGTTCTAGCTGTTGAGCAATGCCTAATTATGACTGTGTAGTAAAACAGGAACTAAAGTGACTGTGCTACTCATTGCACTCTGGAGATTAGTCCTCAGGTACCCCAAGCCAGACATGTTTTGGGAATTTCCCTTAGGGCTCTTTCAAACTGTCTGGCTTGGGGAACAATAAAAACAGATGACTGAGCAGCGGTGTTTACAGCCCCTCAGCCACCCACTTGAATCTTAACATTACAGCTTGACAAGACTATACACATGCTGCGGCCATGATGCTTTGCTTCATAGTCGTGGCATTTTTAACATGGGCTGCAGAGCTTTAGCTATCAAAATCGGCCATAAAAGTCAACAGGGTGCACCACAATCATGAACCAAAAACACTTGAGTTACAGTCCTGCAATGTAGAATTGCAGTTAAGCAATTGAAAAAAAAAAAAGGAGTACAAAAAAAAACAAAAAAAAAAACAACAGACCTGCATGCTGCTGCTATATCACCCTCTGAAAAGCAATCCACCCTCACACAAAACAGGTGTTCTAAATACTGATTTAAAGCACCTGCAACAGTAATTTAAAGCATCAGTGCAAGACGATGAAAATCAACATGACCTATTGGGGTACTTGAGGACTAAAGTTGGGAACCACTGCAGTAATCAGACAGAACTGGACA